>NC_065512.1:32148630-32166139 GCF_006386435.1 Epinephelus moara
CACCCTGGACAAGTCGCCAGACTATCGCAGGGCTGACACATAGAGACAAACAACCATTCACACTCACATTCACACCTACAGACAATTTAGAGTTATCAATTAACCTAGTCCCCAATCTGCATGTCTTTGGACTGTGGGAGGAAGCCGGAGTGCCCGGAGAGAACCCACGCTGACACGGGGAGAACGTGCAAACTCCGCACAGAGGGGCTCCCACACCCAGGATCGAACCGGCAACCCTCTTGCTGTGAGGCGACAGTGCTAACCACCACACCACCGTGCCGCCCTTGACAAAGTTTTCCTTTGGGGAAATAATTTGCAGTTGGAAAAAGGTAATAAATCATAGTATATCGCAATATATTGTATCCCAATTCTTAATGTATCACAGTAATATTGTATCGTGACATAAATATCGTGATATTATCATATCATGGGTCCTCTGCCAATTCCCATCCCCACACGGTATGTTAAGTATTTTTAATAGACATACTAGTGCATTTAACTGTCAGGTCAAGTAATACTGCTGCCTTTTTAGCACCGTACGTCTCATTAACACATAAGTCTGTGCTCATATTAACATATTGGATCTTTTACTGCCTAATTTTCAGCAGTGTTTGAATGAGATTTACGACAACAAGACAGATGCTCATTTGTTTACGTTTAAATCTCTACTGGGCCATGTCAACTGCCGAAACGTTTTGGGGACATGCTTTAATGGCTTAGTTCAGTCCACTGAGTTTGGTGGTGTTTGAACAAACTCTCATGGATTTATGGCCAAATTCTGCAAAAGGCCATGGCACTTGTTCAGAACTGGTGGTGCCCCTTACTGACCAATTTCCAAATAATTTAACAAGCATGGTTCATCATTATTATCTAACATACCCTACACGTTTTGGAATGATTGGATTATCAATGTCTCAATAAATAGTTTGATTTGTATTATCCCACACCCATCTTTTGCATTTGTTGTGCCCTCTAGTGGTCAATTTAAATGAAACGTTCAGGATATGTTCCTGGTACCTCTTGTGACACTGCAGATTTAGTGATGATTTGCCCAAAGAGATGAGATGGTGAGCAACGCCCCCTCTAATGTTCATTGGTCAATATCTTTAAAATGCAGTAAGATGTCAAAAACTGATGATAAAATTCTGAAAAAATCTCACAGCATTCTGCTGATTTTGCGTATATTGTCAAATATTTGGGGGACATTTGGTTAAAAATGAGATTTGGGCTTAAAATCCTAATTAATAGTTAGGGTCGTCAAATGGGTTTTGCAGGTGTGGTTTGTTACAGCATTGTAGCCTACATGGGTGATCTATGGGGGCCCAATATTGTATTCTGTCATAGGATCAATAGGATCCATAAACCAAAGATCATCATTTTTACATGGATTAAACAAACAATGTATAAATAAGTGTAAGTTAGTGAGCTATGGAAGATTTTATTTCCTTTGAGGTGTGCTGGTATATTGATACCAGTTTTGCTAACAATTTCTATTTCTTTAGCAGTTTTGACAAAGCACAAGGAAGTGCCTTCGTATTTGTTAAACAGAAGCACAGTGACCATAACAGGGGAAAAAACGAAAACCAGGCCTGTGGTCTTCTGGGCAGTAGCTAGTGTATCAATGACTTGCTATGCCTAACATTAGCTAGTTCCTTGAAAAGTCGTCACTGCGACTTAAAGTCCTGCAAACTTTGGGTCAAAATGCAGCTTAATTGACTTGCAGAATCACAGCTAGCTCATGGGTGCTGGGTGGTAACGGAAAGTCAGGGAGGGATTTAAATGGCTCTCAACGCACCTATGTCATTGCTGTTGTGCTGTGTGTGTTTAGTACCTTATTATTTTATCAATCAACACACCTAAGAATAGAGATATTATGCTGCTTGCCATGATTTCCTGTTAAGTGTTCAAAGCTTTCAACAACTAATCTGCCCTTTTGTGTTTTTAGTTTATGTGACAAATTCTTTTGCAATGTCTGACTTAAATGTAACACACGGTTTCCTGTTAAGTGCTTGAGATTTTATTAATTCCCCTTGAATTCCATTTACTGTGATATTTTTGGCCACAATTATTATAGCAGGGAATGATATCAGCACATCTCTACTTCAGTCAGACAGGCTCGCTGATTCCCTTACAGATGTGATAGTGGTATCAATCTTCTCATCTTACTCTCAGCAAGAAAGCCAGTGAGGGTATTTTGCAAAATCTCCAATTATTCTCAATAGGTAGACAGAAGCACAGTCCTGATTCTGCATGATGAGCATTTGAATTTGACCTACAGACCCAATCATTTGGGGTTTTTGCTCATTTATGAAAGCCCAGTGGTGCCTAATAACTTAATGCCGTGTAGACTTAATCATTTAAAGACAATTTATGGATTTATGTGGTTATTTTTTATTATACTGTCATGCAATTCAACTATCGCTGTAACAAAATCTAACTGTTCAACATTGTATTTTGCTGAATGCAATCTTCAATGAGATTTGATTGTTTTGATGTCAGAGCAGTTCTAGTTGATTAAACTCATGTCAGAGCACCCATGAAACTATGCCCCCCCCCTCCCTTTTCCACAAGCCTCTGCTCTGTGGTTTCCTCATTATCAAATACTCTGCTGGCAACACTAACTACTGTGCTCGTTTAGCACCAGGCTGAATCTAGGTTAACTCAAATCACAGAGATGAAAACCCACGTTCCCTTTAACAAACCATACCCCCCTTATTAATGTACCTCCCAATTTGCATAGGGATCACCGCTCATTAATCATAATGAAACACAAACATCCCCAGTAGTTTCACATCTCTCTTAAGCAATCCATCCTCATTTGTTTTCTCCCACTTAACAAAGATACTGTGTGTTCACTAGCAGGAAGTATTTTGCATGGTGACATTTTTTAATACTTAGCTAAGTAGTCTCTGCAAAGCTCCAAGGATGATTTTTTTCACCTTTCCAACCTTTTACTTTTGGAGGTAGAAAGTCAGGGTCTGCGAGGAGAAGGAGCTGCAAAATGGGAAGAAAATGCCAAAGGAAAAAAAGACAGATGCATCATTAAGACTTCCTTACGCTGTCCTTGCTGCTAATTACATACAGTAAGAAATCTCTGAGGAGGATGAGGTGTTGCTTCATGTCAAAAACCTTGGTGGTCGTTTTTTCCCCCCTCTCTCTCTCTTTGTTGATGATGTGGATAATGAGCCACCTGTCTTACTGGAGTCCTGCAATATTTCATTCAGTATTTCATCTGCTGGAGCTCCAGGAATAAAATACTCAGTGTGTAGTTGCTTAACCTGCACAGTGCACATTTTTATCTTTCTTTTTGCAAATTGTCTGCACCCTATTTTTTTAATCTCCAGACTTTCTCAGGGTAACGTTATAAGCTGAAATCTGTTATGTTTTTCAATAATATAACATTATTATATCCAACTGCCTGGTGGAGTTTTATAATGGTGGTACGATACTTTCTCTCAATACTGCTACTAAGAAATGACCAGGCTTGCAGGCTAGTTTTGTGTTTCAGTAACACTCACAGTCATGTGTTTATATTACTTTGTTGGCTCATGACATTTTCACTTCATAGCAACAATGACAGCCAAGATGACAGCTGCCGAAGGACCGCGTCCATTCAATTTAGCTTTGGAAGCAATGCTAAGCCAACTACATTTATCTTTTTCCTTGAGAGAGTAACAGAAGACTGCTCTAGAAGCCTTCGCTTCCAGGAAGGACATTTTTGCCGGTTTGCTGACAGGATACGGCAGTTTTTTGCTCTGATTGGCCATCGTGCTATCCAATTGCGTGCGGCGGCATTTGAAATGCCTCAGTTAGTGATGCCCCTTGGGTAGGAAGGGTGTATCGGTGAGGGCCAGACTCAAAATCTTTCTAGATTTGAGTCTGGATTTCCAGGCTAGCTCAGTGGTGCATGAAGCCAAAAAAGTAACTGCTGTATATAGAATTCCCTGGATGATCCAGGGATGTTGAGCACTACCTCCACACTGGGCGGCCCATAGGAAAGGCACACTAGAGTAGTACGGTGGTTGAGCATGACCGAGTGCGGACGAGTGTCTGACTTCCTCCAGGCGAGTTGCTAACCTTAGGTTTAGCGCTCTGATAACTTGAATGAGGATACATTTTTTAATCTTTCAGACCAAATGGATCAAATCCTGATAGTGAAATGAATCATTTTGTGAGGGTTCCACTCATTTACAGACATTTATTTCCCAATGTAAGTCGATGGGAAAATGTCGTTAGGGTTGTTGGGCATCATGTGACAGACCCAGGAAATTGCAGTACCACTGTTTGGCCACTATGAAAATAGCGCTTCTAGGGGACCTGGCTGGAATGCACAATGAGCCCCTCCTGAGTGCCACCCCTTTCCCTCCGTGTTCCAATAAAACTCAAGCAAGCTTGGAATCCAGCAAAACTTAGGTCAGCCTTGGTTATACTCATATGCTATGTGCTATGTTGAGAAGAAAAACAAATTTTAAAGAGGTTAAAGATGTGCCTGGGGACTGTCACAATCCTCACAGACACATTTTACAGTTTCACAGTTTATATAGTTACATCTTAAATGCTAATTTTGGCAAAACCCGCGAACATGTAGCTACATCAAGAGGAGTTAGTTTTATGTCAAATCAACGTCGTCTTCCTTATTTCTGAGGTAACATTAAAGATAATTGGAAAACAATGGATATGTTGGTTGCTAACATATTTTTTAAATGACATGATTTATTGTTAGCCAGAAAAGGTCAACGTTGACATTCCTTTGTTTATATTATCTCTGTAAAGTTGCTTTCACACCGCCGCACAGTAACTTGCCGCCTCCAGTCATTTTAATGAGGGGAAGGCGGCAGAGGGGAAGCTGTTTCCAACACGGCAATAGAGGTATGAAGCAGCTGCCGCCCAAATGCATGCGCATAGATTTCTCGTTGCTGTGCTGAGTTCACAGTGTTGGACTTCTGGTGGTTGCCGTCTGCTCGGCCGATGGATTTGAAGGCATTACAGAAAGCACAAAGAAGACAAGATAGAGGAGCTGATAGTGACAGTGTCAGAGTACCTGGAGTTCTGGTGCCAGCAACTTATACAGAAAACCAGAGGAAAAACTGGGCCTGGGAGAACATTATCACTATACTTTAGATGACTGGTAAATTGTCCAAATATGTAGAAATCTTTGGTAATTTCAGTTGTCTTGCTATAGTATGCAGATACAAACTAACTCTCTTCTGCCAGTGTTCAACAAAGCACCTGTCTGTCATCGCTGCTGTGCATCACAGTGGCAGCAGCTACTTTAAAAAAAATGCTTTGGGGGGAATGCTCTTGCAAGTAGGCGGTTGTCAGGGCAGTTGCAGCTTAAGGCCACGTGCTGCCCCAAAGTATCTAACTTAACTTTCTACATAAAGAGAGACTAATGTTGATTCAGCACCGTGGCCTGTCGTCACCAATAAATACACAGAGTACTTAACTGATTCCGGAAAGGGAAAAAGGGACTTACAGTCTTCATCCTCTGTCTCTGCTTCTCCCTTTAATGTTGACAGCGGAAGCCTCCATTAGCATTGGTTTGCCTTTTTCATAACAGTCAACATCCTGAATATTTCTTTCATTGCATAACGTATTCCTTGATGTCTGCTTTTTGAAGCCATATTGCCTGACACCCAGAAACTCTCACAAACACTGCAGCACCTGGCTAAGTGAAACTGACATCCCCATGTTCTTTCTGTCAAGCTTGTCCAACTTAGCAACAGGAACTCAGGAGGGCAAAACTTAGGATCAGTCAATTTAGGTTTGAGTAAGCACTTGCACTAGATATACACGATTAGCGTAGTTTCCAGACCTCTCAGACTCTAAAGCCATGCTAGCAGCTTTTGATGGCTAGAGGGTGTAATGCTGATGATTATCACCATCTCCATTTAGTGTGTTTGTATTCTAACATTTGCTAATAAGCTTTTAACCCACACTACACATGAGACAGATGGAAATGTTGTATACGTTACGTGTTACGTGCAAACTATTGGACAAAAGGCCATTTTGACCTGATGATGGTGCTAGAGGAAAAGTCAGAGGTTCGTCAAAGTTGTTTCAATTTGTCCTCTGGTGATCATGAATGCCTGTACAAAATTTCATGACATTCCGTCCAATAGTTGTTAAATTATTTGACTCTGAAGCACAAATGTCAATCTTATGGTGGCACTAGAGGAAAAGTCAGAGGATCAACAAAGTCATCAGGATTCATCCTCTGGTGATCATGAATGTCTGGAGCCATCCAATAGTTGTTTAAATGGTTCGTCAGGACCAAAGTGATGGACCAGTTTTCCAACTGACCAACAAACTGGCATATCCATCCCTATGGAGCTATGCTGCTATCATGTTGAAAAAAGACTCTTATAGGATTGCTCATAGTACATGCATTATTGTGGGAGATGACCATAATTAAACTTAAAGACATCATGGACGTATGGTGCAGGCTTTTAGTTAAACAAAGTTCCATATTTTTACCGACAGTCTACTTACCAAACAGCCTCAGCACACACATTTCTCTACCTCCCCTCCACCTTCATTGTAGCAGTGGGGATGGTGGAATGAAAGCAGAGGCCCCTGCTATGCAAAATGCAAATGTGAACTTTGCAGAGAGACCAACTTTGATGCCCAGGTCTCCTTGGTTAGCTGAGAAAGAACAAAAGGACCAGTTGATGTGCCTCCATGTCTGACGAGGTGCCTATTTGTAGTTTCAGTGGGTGGTTAACAAGAGTGCTGTGGTGACTGTACCTGTAGATAACACAAAGGTGGTCATGCTAACTCTGTGGATCGGTGGGCAGCACTTTGAATGAGGTGGTGAATGCACAACTGGGGGACTTATTTGAATTTTTCTCAAGACAGAAATGTGGAAAGCTTTCAGCCTTACAAGCCAAAATGGCATCTGGAGGTTACCTGGGGTTACATTGAGATTTGTTATGTGCCATGTTGTGCAATTAACTAAAAAATTTGTAACTGAACAAATTTCCTGAACTGTTGGCCATTTTGTGCTACTGATTGATTGATTGATTGATTGATTGATTCATGCCATTTAATGTGCTGCTGCAAGGTCAGGTGAGTCACCCTTGTATAGCATATGTGTGGTTTTATCTGCTGCGTTCCGAACAACATTAAGCTAACTGAAAAAAAACATTGTATCCAAGAGAAGGGGAGAGTCGCCTTAAATATAACCTGTTGCAGTTTTAACTTGGCTAGTGCAGTCGAAAACATCTCTGATAAATATCAACAGGATCCATCTACTCTCCAGGGAATGGCAGCTGGGAAACGGGTTTTGCACAAACTGAGTAAAAACTTAAGACCCAGTGATATTATCAAAGCTAATTTGTGTTTGTATGTTGTGAAGCTAAAATCCTCATGGTTGTCTACATCAGAGTCCTGCACGGGTCCATTTTTGAAAACCTGCACCCGCCTATACCCGTAAAGCTCAGCACCAGAGCTGACCCATTACCCGTCATTATGTTTAAGTCAAAGCTGCACCCGTCCACACTCATTAATTAAAGTCCCATGACACCCAGGCTGCATTTGCTCACATTAAGATGAGTTCTCCATTCTTGAATTACAAATCCATCAGAGGAAAAGTCTCTTTCACTGGCAGCATAGGATACCAGGATGGTAAAAATATTCTGCACAATCACTGCCAGGTTAGGAAACATTTTAGCATGCTCCTTCCACCACCACAAAACCTTAAAAGGATCCTCCTTGGGCGACTTGAACTTGATGTAGGCTGCCAAAGGTTCAAGTTGTGCCACTGACTTTCAAAATAAAAGGAATTGTGGCTTGATTATAGTAATTTAAATGTCAAAATATTACATTACTGCGCATCTTTTTCATTTGTTTAACTCCAAAAAGAAATAAAAAAAATAAAAAAAATAACACAAGCTACATTTGTAAGTGCCAAGATTTACAAGCACGACTTGATTACTTATCTTGCATATACACATCTAATATTGTACACATATAACTTGTATTTTAAATGTTTGTCAATAAAGCTGGCAGATTTAAATGGACTGTGTGGCTATAGATTAGACTGTAAAGCTTAGTGTTACTGCATTGACCCTCCAAGGGCCAGTGCCCAGTTACACACAGGCCTCTCCAAAGTGCATGCAGTCTGTGTTCAGTCAGACATCATTTATCATATTCTTATGCAGATTATGGTTGTTTAATATTTTTTACAACTTCAATCAATCAAATTTGCTATCTATGCAGGTATAATCAATGCATTTGCCAGTGAGGAAGGATACTAATGCACCAACTGCTGCATCTGGTAAGTTTTAATAATGTGATTATGGTTACACATTATCTGATGACATGTTTGGTATTAAATCAATGTAAAAACAGTTGCTTGACTGAAATATTGTTGATGATTGATGATCTGTTTAATGCCATTTTTTAGCCATGTTACAACCATAACTCAGGCAGTTAAGACTCATATGCACTTCATTTGTAACATTGGACCACTGATGGTTTAAATCCTTATGACTTATTTTCTCTGTTGAAAAACTTTAAGAGGTTTATGACAGCAGATACACATTATGTTTTAGCAAAAAAATCGTGTTTGAGAAGTACTGAGCATACGACTGGATAAATAAGACTTGGATTACATTGCAGGAGTTGTGTGAGATTAAACAGATGTTTTGATTCAGTTTTCCTGTTGTTAAATGCAGTCTCTGTTTACTTCAATTCATGAAGAATGTTTGTTTTTGGTTTCTACATTTACCGCAGAGGCATGTGGGAAGAACAAAGTTTTCTTCACAAATTCAAGGTAACACGCTGAGTAACTGATATACAAGCGGTCTTTGCGGGTGACGTATTCCTTTAAGTTCTTTAGTGACTCATAATACAGGCAGTATAACTTATCAAGAAAGGCTGTGAGTGAAGTGGTTGGTCTCTGTGCAGTGCTTCACTGCGCATGATAAAGACACCTCCAACCTATGGTTCAGACAATGCCAGCCTATGAGGCCTGGGGGCTTACTTTTATAGTTTTGAGGACACTCCATCCTCTTGCCTGCCATTACAGAGGCTCCATCTGAGCAGAACCCCATCAGACACTCTTTAAGAACAGCCTCATCAAAAGTACATTTTAACAGGCCGTTCAGTAGGTCACAAGTGAGTCCATCTTTGATTGTATTCTCTAGCTCAAGAAGATCTAAGAAGAACGTCAATGGCTCTGAGCTATGAACTGACGTTCTGAGGAACACAATAAGACAGGACTTTATGCTGAAAGAGGTGCTGATCCACAATAACAGAGCTTTGGTCGGGTCACTCTGATACTTGCCAATAATGCTTGCCTCATTTATTTTCATATAAATGTACAATGTCTCCACATGTGACATTTGAAGAATACGGCCAGCATTTATTATGAACCATGTTTGGATTATAATGCATAATATACCGTTTCTTAACACCTTATTTTGAAAACTAGATGTCAAACACGCAGCCTTCTACTTACTTCACCTTGTCCATCGCTAGCTATCCCCAGCAGCTTTGTCAGGGCCATCTGAATGCATTTAGCATGAGTGTCAGTATACGCACTAGCAGCGTCTGCTGATTTGACCACTGATATACGAGTGACTCCTGGCTTGACCTGTGGTCCTGTGGGTGACTTATTGGCTCCCTGTGGGCAACCAGGCCTGTGGACACTGTGTTGCCCCCCTTATAAGTCATATTATATTTGATAACTAGCCCGGCAATAAAAATGATTTGTTAAATACTAGACAGTGTGCTTTGTGTGAATATGTGGTGTGAATATAGTGTGCTCCTGTGGATACAGTAGTTCTAGCATAATTCTGTGTTTAAACACTGTTGAGTGCTTTGCAGTATTTTAAATAATTCTGAAAAGCACAATTCATAATAAATACAGACATATTTTGCATTGTGTGTTTATTTATTGCTTTGGGTAATAAAGAGTGAGACAGCATGATTAACGTCTGTGTAAGTGCTGAATATAAGTATAATACTGTGGTGAAAACTGGCACAATTTGGTAGTGAATATTGATAACCGGGATAATTTAGTGTGTGTCTGTGTCTCTGTTCCATGTTTTTCTCCTCACTGACTTGGTCAATCCATGTGAAATTTGGCACAGTGGTAGAGGGTCATGGGAGGATGCACATGAAGCAATATTACATCAATTGGCCAAAGGGGGGCGCTATAGCAACTGATTGAAATTGCAAACTTTGAATGGGCATATCTCATGCCCCGTATGTCGTAGAGACATGAAACTTTGCACAGAGATGCCTCTCCTCATGAGGAACAAATTTGCCTCAAGAACCCATAACTTCCGGTTATATAGATTTTCTGCCATTTTGAATTTTTTGAAAAACACTTAAAATCGATCTCTGGTTTCTAGATAGCCATTTACATCTATGTTGGGTGGAGATTAAATATGAGAAGCCCACCTGAAAGTTCTTTTTGTCGAGCAAACTTTGTGACATTCTTCTTCCCAGACATGGGAAAGACTATAAGAGATAAGTTGCTTCTCAGGGCAGTGATGCAGATATTACTTATAGCTTATTTCTTATAGAAAAATCTACATAATAAATCAGCTTTGTTAAACAGCAGGAAGTAAGATATTTTAGTATCAACTCAACTACCACAATGTTTAAAAATGCCAGACATAGCCACTTATGTACTGTAAAAATGTATTGGGTCACAAAGTGCTCAGTTCTGAGTGACTGATTTTCAGATTTTCTCATGTTGTTGCTTGAGTGTTTCTTATTCAACTATTCAGCTTCTTTTAGGCCTGGGGAAATGTTTCACTTCAGAACGTTATGGCCCACTTATGCCTAATGGGGTCAAGAACATTGTTTATTTATATCCCAGAATGCCATATAGTAAAGCAGTTGAGCCAAATAGTTTGGTACAAAATCCAACATTTTTATTTGGTAACACCAGCAAGGGCAAAGACTGCAGAGTCTAGGGCAATGGGAGAAAAACCTATATATTTTTGTTTGTGTTTACCTCCCCTCAGTACTACCACTGAGGTGCCCTTGAACCAGACTCATAACCCTGAACCGCCGAAGTGGAACAGCTGCTCACAGGTGTGACTGTATTGAAAAAAGGAGGCTGTGCTCTAACAATGGGATTCTCAGTGCTGAACCCAGACTCCAAAGAACATATTACAAAAAATGGTAGCCCAGATTTCCAAGTGAAAGAGGAAAAAGTATCAGAGTGTTTGCCAAAACACTTTAGCCTTTTTCTATTGAGATGTGGGCCAATTGAATGGATGTGAATGTCTGTAACTGTGAAGTGTTCTTGAAAAAGAAAGCATTGCTTTCAGTAAAACTACTCAGGTTAAAAATGTTAGAAACATAGATGTAAACACTCCTTGCTCTTTTTTAAGAGATGCTTTGTGTAACTGACCTGGTTGCAAAGCAGGTTCATTAGTTGGAGTTCATTGGCATTGATTGTCACAGCTGTGTAGTGAAAGATGGGTCAATAAGCATGCTGTCATGTTTATTGCCTTGTTTAATAATCCATCTTCATCTTGTGAGAACAGACTGTATCATGCATTTGCATGATGAAACAATGGGGCATATTTAGGGTGTCAGCTGCTGCTTCTCCTAAATGATGGTAATGTGATCATGAGCAGTGATGCGATGCATGCTATTAAACAATAGCTCATTGGATGAACTACTATGTGTCGCAAACTATATGGGTGTTTGAGTATGGTGGAGAGCAACGACTGAGTTCCCCCCACAGAAAGTCATTTTGGCAGTTTGATTCCAATCTCATCAACCCATATTGTCTGTTTGTAAGGTATACAGCTTAGTACAGCGCAAGGCATGTGACTTCAAGCACTTGGTGCTGGCTTAATATTGACCTGATTCATTGTTATTCCTCAATGATATGTTTATTTGGGGTCAGTGGGGAAATTGCACTGGCAATTTCAACTATCCAAGTTAGTTAAATACATATAGTGACAAACTGTTTTTTTTTTGATAAAAAATAAAATAAAAAAAACCCAACAACCCATAGTTGAACATGCTGGCTGAAGACTATTGTCTCTCCTACCCCCTGACCAGACACACCCTACCTTTATAGTGCATACACTAGTCTCTTGCTTAAAAAGTTGTGGCTAACAAAAATGTCCGCACACTTGAAATTTTGATAATAATAATAATAATACAGCTAATTGGCCAATCTTACTATATAAGGACGAAAACTCTGTCTGTGGGTGTGTCTGTTCCACGTTTTCCTCCTCACTGACTTGGTCAATCCATGTGAAATTTGGCACAGTGGTAGAGGGTCATGGGAGGATGCGAATGAAGCAATATTACATCAATTGGCCAAAGGGGGGCGCTATAGCAACTGATTTGAATTGCAAACTTTGAATGGGCATATCTCATGCCCCGTATGTCGTAGAGACATGAAACTTTGGGGAACAAATCTGCCTCAAGAACCTATAACTGCTGGTTATAAAGATTTTGCGCCATTTTGAATTTTTTGAAAAACACTTAAAATCGATCTCTTCCTAGGAAGTTTGACTGATCTGCATGAAACTGGGTGAACATAATCTAGGGACCAATATCTAAAGTTCNCATCACATAAAGGTGTATAACATCTCAAGGGTTTCACCCATCACCACGCAACTTTTTATTGACCCCATCAAACAAAATCTGAGGGGACCCCTCCATTATTGACCCCATCAAACAAAATGGGGGCGCTAGAGAGCAGATTTCTTATCTAGGCCTAACCGCCAGATCGATTTTTACTAAACTTGGTAGATATGTAGAACAGGACGCCTCAAGGTGACTGGAGAAATCTAACTCTTATTGGCAACTGGGTGGCGCTATAACAACAGAAAAATGCTTAAAAATGGCTAAAATGTGACCAATCGCTGTGGCTCCCCCTGTGGCCGAATGTTTTGTTTTTCTTTTCTCTCTAATTTTTGGTATGACTAAGTCATGGAATGGTATGCTGTACATAATCACGGAAACTGTCAGTGTGTCATTCTGTCAGTCAGTCATTCTGTCTGTCCCACGTTTTTCTACTCACTGACGTGGTCAGTCTATGTTTCCCATGTGAACTACCAGTGCGCCCCACTTTTAAGTCAATACAACATATAAACACTTTAACTATCTGCCTTTCAACATGCCACCTCAACTACTAATGTACAGTTTTAGCCCACTAACTATCCCACTATTGGCAATGGTACTACTGTACTTTCAATAAAGCAATCGTACTATCAAATTCACAAAAACTGAATACATTGCTCCTCTTAATGGGTTCAGTTGACTATTTAATCTGCAATTTCCTATATGACCTGTATCCCAAACACACACCATGTGAAACTATACGTGGGCAACTGTGCACTCAATGGGTATGTATTAGTATTATTTCAATAGAAATATACCGCCTTGCTGTTAAGGATAGATGCTGCACAGTGATTTAGCATTAGCGAGCAAACACAGTTGGCCTGTCATCAACGCTGTGTTTTCTTTACAAATAGGCAAATTTGTCTTTGCAAATAATATGTTTTGGGTTTATGTAAATGTGCATTTTCAGCGAAATTTTTGTAAAAACTAACAACAAACAAAAACAACTTGAAACTTAATTTTTAATTAACTTAATTAAATTAGCAAACAATAATTTGTGTTTAAGACTCAGGTTCTAGCACTGTAAATAGCTGGTGTACAAAAGGATTTGCGTATCATAATAATAATAATGATTATGACAGAACCGAAAAAGACTAAAACTACAAACCACAGACTGCTGACTTTCCTTTATATTAGTTGTGTTTTGTCACAGTTTGTTATCATATCCTCCTGTTGGGCTGTCCTGATACCTGGGATGAAAAAAGACTTCTTTCGTAGACTGAAAACCATGGACCATACACTGTATAACCACAGACTGTATGAAAAAAATAAATGTAGCCACCATGACATCACCCATTGGTTTGTGGACTCCCACTTTGAAACCTCGACTTTGGCATTTTGGCTCATTTCTGTAGCCAGAAGTGACCATATTTGTGTGGAAATGTGGAGGAGTGAGGTGTGGATCTGACTGAGAGGCCTGTCACTCAAGCGGCCCCGTCCTTGATAACTTTAAGCCTTAATGAATATAAACAGATGAGTCATATAAAAATTCCACCGTTGCACAATTGTCAAAAATAGGGAAATGAGCTACAGAGACCAAAACTGTTTTTTGTTCCAGGCTGTAAACATGTTTATTTCTGCTGTAAAGTTGGGCCTTTTAACATGGGGGACTATGGGGACTGACTCTGTTTTGGAGCCAGCCTCAAGTGGCCATTAGTGGAACTGCAGTATTTGGTGTTATTTTTCGGTCCCAGACGTTGCCGCTTAGTACAGATTATGTTTCTATTTCATTTTAGCAAACACTGAAAGTAGTTCACAGTTTCAATGCTAGAGATGTTTGCTCATTAGATGTGTAATTTTGCCACTTCCTAAAAACACGGGGCTTGCTTGAGGGTGGTGCCTTACGTCCTGCATCACACAGAGTGTCGTGTGCCTGATGTGCGCTCTCGTCAGCTTGCATTTGGGTCGTCTCATCACTTGTTGGATAAAATAGCAACTAACTTTAAAAACTGTTTATTAATGTAATTTTTGTCTTAATTCCAACATCAAACCTCATGAGATCTCACACATTTCTGTAACTTCAAACAGAGGTGAATTTTTATGTGATTTTTTATCTGCAAAGATACACCTAGGTTTTTGCTCCTTGTACTGCTGGTACGGCTGCAACGGGGACTAAAGTTAGACTTTCCTGCATGTTGTCAAATGACTTTAACCAGACTGCTGATAAATTCTCAAATTGATGATCATGTTATACTGGAAATGATGTGTAACTGAGTAATGCTAAAACATAGTGACATTCAGACACAACACAAATCTTTTCATTTTGGGGATCTATATTCTGATATTAATGTAGTATCTGGCATCAATAACATTACTTCCTGCCCAAATGGGCTTAGAAGGCAGACTGTCATTTGTCATTCAGCCTAGATAGGTGTGGGTCCAAATATACAAGTTATAGGAAAACACAAATAGTATATGCTGTATACCTTCATACTTGTACGGTATATTAACTTCTCATTTTCATCAAACTGAAAGGAGAAGGATTTTTGATCTGTATTCTTACAAAGGTGCACACAGGTTATCATATAAAGTATGAATGTGCACTCAGAACACGAGCTGGGACTGAGCAGTCACAGAGTTCACTGAAGCTGGCATTGCTATATCCTGCAGACCACGCCCATCTGGACAAAACCCCATGTTTTTAGGGAGTCCTGTGTCATTTCAGCCTGTAACACAAGTGCTACTTAATGTATGTTCCTAGCCTGCTATTTGGTGAATCATGTTGTGTCTGAGGAAAATGGCAAAACTGACGCATTAATTGTCTGTATTATAGACTGTGTAAAATAATGGACATAGTCACAGCAGCCGGTGTAAGCCGAAGTTTGGCTGACCGGCGGACAGTGCGCACACGTCACCAAAACCTCACAGGCAGGTTTCCAGAATATCAGGCACATTAATAATACCATAAATACCCAAAAAAATGAAACCCAACCTGATTTGATTAACACAGCTGCAAACTAATGAGTTCACATCCCTCTCAGCCACAAACAGCCACAGCATCAGATAGGGAGTATATATTCAGCATCTGTCATCTTAGAAAAGTCAAAAGAAAAGAAACAGAGTGAGACTGCGAGAGAGAAAGAGAGAGCGCGCGCATGAGAGAAACGCAACATTGATTTACAATTGTGGTGACCTCCTCCCAGGCTACCTTTGCATCATCAGCCCGTGGAGGTCTGCTCGCAGTTCCGTATATTCGGACACTGTGAGCTTGGACCTCCCGGACCAAAACATCAGTTTCCTCCTGGGAGAAGTTTGGCTGTCTGACACTGCTGCTCTCTTCTGCCATGGCGAATTGAGTAAACTCTCATTACGCCTTCACACAGCGCATTTAAGGGCGAGGAGAGGGGCTCATTTGATTGGTGTGATGTGTGTAAAACCCACTCCCTCATTTGATTGGTGTGATGTGTGTAAAACCCACTCCACGCCTTCTCTCCTCCCTCTTTCCGCAGGTAGGAGGCACGGAGGTGGGAAAGAGGAGTAGCTGCGCCAGGCGCACGGTGTGCCAAACTTGCAAAATCCGCCTGGCCACACCCAGTTGGCGAAGCGCAGGTGCGCTGCACCTCCGCCTCGCCCGGTCTGCGAAACTAGAGCCCTCAGTGTTAGTAGGCACTATGGTTGCTACGGGTTACCTGCACAGCTGTGGGCATAGGTGGTGATCAGTCACATGTAGGTTAGATAGGGGAGTCACAGCTGATCAGTGTCAGGGAATGAGAATCAGGGGAGGCCACACAGTTTTTCAACCGTGTCTGTGTGTGTGTCGAGTGAATGGGTTTTCGTTATAATTGTAGTATTTTTGTCCTTTTGCACGAGCTCGTTTTAAGTCTTTTTTACACCTGGCTTTTTGTAGGTGTTTTTAACGTTTTTGTAAGTCAATAAAGTGTAACATGAGTTAAAAATGGCTTCGGATTCCCTCAACTGGCATTTTTGTAGTTGGATTGCCGATACACTCAGCTTGAGCTTATACTTTGTAGACCGTGATTTCCCAAAACTAAATAAATACCACACAGTCCAGCAACTTTTCCGGGGGAAACCCTGTGACATTGACACGTTAAATAATTTTCATACAAGTAAGAAAAGAAGAAGAAGAAGTATAAGCTATAAGTACAAGTATAAGCTGCTACTAGCTTAAATGACTGTCAAGTCAGCAGATGTATTAACTCTGTACCTCAATGAACAGTCCATGAAAAAATTATTTTTTCCAACAGATATCTTAGTTACAACATGATTGAGCTAGCAAAGCAGTTTTGCGTTGCTATGTGTGGTATTTTTTCAGTTTTGGGAAATTACAATGTTTAGAAAGCACAATCTCAGGGCCTGCTCGCCATGATCTGTGATGCATTCATGTATCAAATGTGCACACCGCCCCCTACCGTATTAGATGGGTAGCACGGTCAGCTGAAGAAGAGCGGCTACTGACGTCACTCTCCTGCGCCGCTCAGATTGCTAAATCATTTTCCAATTATGGGCACTATTTTGCAGGGCAGACCACGAAAATGAAATAGCAATGTCTTCTTTGTTTTCTTTTTGATTATGGCATAAAATGAGCAGTCTTGAAGAAGAAAATGCAAATGCAAATAGGTTGATTGATTATTCATTTATTTATGAGTGAAATAATACAGCCACATTCTTAAAATGAAAAAGCATTACTGCAAATGCATTTTAATTTTCAAATTTTACATTTCAAATTGAATTTTGGTATCTATTTACCTATTATTATATATAACTTATATATATATATCACATTTTTCACATCACTGTATCACCGTTTAGACTAATCCGATGTTTGTAAAGTCTATAAACACAATGATTGAACAAACATTACTATTTCTGTGTGCACGTTTAGCTGGGCTAACCGTTAGCTGTTAGCCCTGTTAGCCGTTAGCAGTGTCTGTAATAGGTA
>NC_065512.1:32166913-32203198 GCF_006386435.1 Epinephelus moara
TTGCTGTTTCGGAGCTGAAGGACCAGCGTTCTAAAAGTAACGGAAGTAACTGATGTCTTTTTTGAAAATGTACTTAAGTATTTGATTACTCAAACAGCAAACTAACGCGTTAGGTTACTTGTTACTGCAAAAAGTAATCAAAGTACTCTAACGCGTTACTTTGTAACGCATTATACCCAACTCTGATTGTGTTATAATGTAATGGAAACTGTGATGACGTGGCTTGATGTTAAAAAAGTAGCTTTTTAAAGGTGAAGTGTGGATTTGGTGGATTTGGTGGTGTCTAGCAGTGACTTGAAGATTGCAACCAGCTAAACTTTCTCCTGGTTAGAATTCTTTCAGTGTTCATTTTTCAGAAGGGTTTTACCAGCAGCCTAATTACTCATAGAGGTCTCTTTCCATCCACAAAGAAAAAAAACAGAATGACCTTGACGCACGCGTACTAGTGTCATCTATACTCTCAGTACGTCCTGGCTGTAGATGACTGAGTGGGGACGCTAAAGGGCGCTAGGTGCTTTTCTTGTTTGCAGTGTAGCTTTTCTAAGCCACAAAGAAGACAACGTTGCTAAGAAGGATCATGTTTTGGGAAACTCAGCCCTGTAGCCCAAAGCATTTCCTAGCTGTATTGGCTCGTAGCTACATCGCCTAAGCGACAGCGGATGGAGTTTAACCAAGGGACTGTTAGACTACAACTTGACAAAACAATTGAACGGTATAGGAAACATGCAACCGTCTTCTACAGTGGAGTCACTCAGTGTCAGGCAGCTAAATGTTTTACAACTACGGGACTTGGATACAAATATGAAAAAATGAGCTAAAAGCTTCCTCGGGATGACAATGGATATCACGTCACTGGATATAACGTTACTGGGACTAAAAATCTACAGAAGCGCTACTGCTTAATGTACAGCACTGTGGTGAGGCCAGCAGGTCGACAGTGACTTCAGAGATGGTGAGAGACGTGTTTCATTAAGATGCTCTGGTAAGAATTGTTCCTATACCTCTATCTGACTTGACTATCTTTTATTGTTTAGGGCTAAAATGTTTTAGTGAAAGGGAACTTAAGTTTGTGAAGGAATACTGCATGCTGTGCGCCGTTTTAAAACCTGGCCAAAAATAACAGAGTAACTCACTGTTTGTTAACAGTAACTGAGTTACTGAATTTAAAAACTAATGCGTTAGAGTATTAGTTACTGCCAAAACTAACGGCGTTACTGTAACAACACTGCCCAACACTGGTAAAAACACTGAGTAAAGCAGTTTCATACTACAAACCAGTGTAACCCAGCCACCACTAACTGTGGTGGCCAATACAAAAACATGAATAGCCCTATCTGGAGTCAGTGTTTGGCTTGTCCATTCTGGGCTACTGTAGAAACATTGCAGTGCAGCATTTCGATCTCTGTAAACAAGGACCTGCTCCCTATCATTCTGAGGTAACGAAAACACAACAATTCTTACTTTCAGGTGTTTATACACTAAAATAAATGTACTTGTTATATTGTATTCCATTTCTGGCAATATATCCCCTTTAAACTGGAGACCATCTTGGGATGGGATAACACCGCCTTCAGTGCTGATCCATGACTTGAAACTAATGTGGCCTTTCTGTCTGTCTACGTGCTTGCCCTTGCCCTTGCTTGCAGTGACAGACAGACAGACATATGTATAAACACCTGGCAATGTCTACTCAAAGCCACTTCTGTGGTAGTTTTTTCTGCTGCAAAAGGTGTCTTCAGGACCACACTTTGTCATGATGACACACACACACACACACACATACACACACACACACACACACACACACACACACACACACAAGTGAAAACAATACCAGCCTGCTGTTGCAGGTGGTAAGAATTGTATAGAAAGTCCCAAAGCAGTATGAGGATTACTGTTTAGTGCGTTTAGTGTATACTACAGAGTATTATTGTGTAGTATGGATATGGGACACAGCCTTTGTTCCCATCTCTCAAAATGTCTGTCAAAGTGAGTCATTTTAAGATTTGGCTTGCGGAGCTTGTTAGATATCAGCACCTTTGTGATCGATCAAACAGCTTCTAAATCCTCCCATTCCCTCAGCTGCCTCACTCACTCTTTCACTGGAGCCATTGTTTCATGCTCTTCTTTGAGTTTTTGTCACCGCCATTTCTGGCTCCCCCAAGGTTATTGCTGCCTTTTCAATCTCGCTGTACCCCCACGGGTACACTGTGTAAAAATACAAACAATAGAAAGTCATAGCATTCAATGCATTCAACTGAGTTTATGTTTTGCTCACACATTCGGCATCGTTTTGAGTATGACGCTGCATTAGAGTTGCAATCTTCCCTCACCA
This sequence comes from Epinephelus moara, assembly GCF_006386435.1. Classification (NCBI taxonomy): domain Eukaryota; kingdom Metazoa; phylum Chordata; class Actinopteri; order Perciformes; family Serranidae; genus Epinephelus; species Epinephelus moara. Next base: position 32,169,249 of record NC_065512.1, read on the forward strand.
AAATGAAAAAAAAAGCTACAAATACTGTATTAGTGTAGGCAGGAGGTGAAGAGCGAGATACATTACACTTACATTGCATTCATTCGGTGGTACCTCCATTGAAAGAGAGAGATGCCATCAAAAATTTCAAGTGTGCGTCTTCCGTGTAGTCTGAAATGGGGAGGTGGAGGATAAGCAGTGACTTTGCTGATGCAATTTACTTGGGAGATGGTCGGTCAGGATGGAACAGGTCCCTGACTGAGTGTTGGTCCTTCAAGTGACAGGGTGACCATTCATCTGGAGGTAGAGGAATGCAATGGTCGAGCTGGATTACTGAGGTTTGAACATGGCCTGGAGGAAGATGCAGGTCCTTTTGCTACCCTGTAGGCTGGCACAAAGTCTTGAACTAAATACAGGCTGCAAAAGGAGGCTAGTGTAGTGAGCGGAGACATGGAGCAGAGTGGGAGGTTACACACCAGACAGGCAGCGGCGTTTTGGGCTGTCAGCAGAGGTCTTGTGGCAGATGCAGGGGCTCCTGCAAGGACAGAGTTGCAGTAGTCCACAAGCAGGAGATGATCACCTCCCTAGTGACACAGAGGTGGTTCAACTTGATGCTGTGCAAGAGAAATCTACAGGAGCGGGCTACTACTGCCGCACTTGGCAGGAGCAAAGTCGTTAACGGTGACGGACGTGTCTCGGTGTGTTATTTCTTCTGTGTTATTTCAAGCTCAGTGGTGTCACAGAGCATAGTCTTTGCACCTACACTGAAAGTCAAACCTAAGGACGCTGCTCCCCATACCAACTGGTATTTGTTGTGTTGATACTCGCACTCTGAACACACTAGTCAGCTTAGCAGGACTCTACTAACCCATATCTACAACGCTGATAACAACTAATAATGTCAATTTAATTGAGTGATAACATTTAAAAAGGGTTTTCTTTAGCTGATAAGTAGTTTCCAGTCATAATCATGCCAGCGTAAAATGGCTGGAGAAGACATATCCCTCTATATCATATTTTATATTTTACAGTTTCAATCTGAGTCTGTAAGTACAGTGTGTGAGTATTCGTTCACTCAACATTTTATTTTTCATTTAGAAACATTCAGTACCAGAACATACTGCACAACATAATTTCACTTTTGAACTTCTGCTTTATGCTGTTTTGTCTGAACATGTGAAGTGGTGTTGTAAGGATGCAAGTGCTTTTGAGCATCCCTTTTCATCTCTTATTATTTTGTTCTCAGCCCCAGTTAGGTATTTTCAAGAGCAAAAGTCTCATCCTTGAGCCCTTGGCAATATCACTGCTATTTGGCTTGCGTTTGAATGAAAGGCACCCGTTTTCTGTTAGAGAAAGAAATGTCTCTTCACATTGCCTCGGAGATGTAGGTGCATTTTAGCTTTAATCCGCAGTTTGTTGCATCCTGCTTCATTTCCTTCCTTATGTAAAATCAAGATTTGTTTGTTTGCTCACTGCTGTTAAAACCATTTGAAAGGATCCATGAGACTGAATGCTGCACAGTATGAAGTCACAAAACTAATTAAGTACAATAGCCCATATCAATCAAATCATTTTAAAACCAGTTGAAAGTTTGACTAATAAGAAGAAACAGTTTAAAAGATTTGTTTTTCCTCTTCTTTTCTTCTCTATTAGTCATCCCTGCATGGGGCAGAGTCCCACTAGGAGGAAAAAAATCATTACATCGCACTTTGAGGCTCACACTGCTTCTCTTTGTGCTGCACACACAAGGTTTGGTGCTCCACTCCCATGCTCTGGACCCTACGCTCGCATACGCATATGTACTGTAAGCAAAAGAACAAAAGACTGAAGTTATATTGCCCTAGGTGTATTTTAAGAGCCCCCTACTGCGCACTCAATCTCCCATTCACCGTGCTTAGATCAAACAACACCCTAACTTTTTCATGGTGACGCCATAGAGGGAGAAGATAATGCAAAGCCATAGCTGGGTTACAGATGATGGCGGTGTGTAGAAGAAAGAGAGAGAGACAAAGACAGCAAGAGAGAAAGAAATATGATTGATTGCATGAGTGTTACAGAGTATGTGTGCAATGCCACCCTCTGCGGTTTTGATCTGCTCCGAGTTGGAAGTGAATCCTATGTGCCTCCTGGAGTTCACAGGCATGTTTGCCTTTTGTTGCACCAATGAGAGAGTGAAGGGATGATGAGAGAGACAGACAGAGGAGCAGAGAGCGTCTGATTGACACAGACAAAGGCGCAGACAGACAGCGAGAACGGCTGTGTATCCGCAGCGAAATTCTTTTTTGTTGTTTCAAGTGCTCAGTTTTCAATCGGTGGCAGGATTTTCAAAACGAGTGCGAAAAACGAAGATGTCACCGCGTGTCACCATTTTCTGTCGCTGTGTAGGTTGCTGCAACATGTGCAATTAAAGTGATTTGTGTGTCTGTCAGCAAACATTGTCACCATGGAGGTCTTTAGTCATCGGTGTGCAGGATATCTATGTTGCTTCCAGCCCACAACACACTGATATCACACACACTGTGCAGTGATATTAAGTGTAGTTTAAACATGTGATCCATCCATGTCTCTCCAGTCTGCATGACATATCTGTTGTTACAATGATGAATGCAGTCTGCAACAGCCACTCAAGTCCCAACAGCATGTTACAGTGATGATTGCTGTAAATTAGCAGGTTCGTGACACCTGCACTGTGACAGCGAACAATATCACTATGAATCTTCTGTTTACTGCAGCAGACAGGCTGTATGTGAAGAGTGTGCCACACTGAAAGAATATATCAATTTCATTGCAGCATTTGTCATTATTAATTCATGCATCCTCTGGTGTACATTTGAAAATGTAATATATATTTTAATAAAGGTTACACTAAAAAAGCAATGGGGCAAGCACATGTGCAGAATAATAGAAACCATGCATATTATACATATATAACAACCATCCAAGTCTGAAAAGAGCAAAGCACCAATGAACTGATGCCAAACTTCCTCCTAGTGTTATATTGTCAAAACTAGGCTTATAAGTATTATTATTTTTCTCTTAAAATTGCGTTACTTCTGATAATATATTGTGAGCAGTAGCAGAGGAGTGGGACTAGGTCTCTCCTCTCCTCTCCTCTCCTCTCCTCTCCTCTCCTCTCCTCTCCTCTCCTCTCCTCCCCTCTCCTCTCCTCTCCTCTCCTCTCCTCTCCTCTCCTGCAGAGGGTGCCGTGGCTCTGTTCATTCAGAGTCATTGCTTCTGTCAGTGGCACAGGCGTACCGTGGCTCAGTGAAATGAGATGCACTGCTGCGACTCAAATGATGCAATGCACTCTTGTTACATAAAAGCATTTGATGTTTTAGAGAGAAAAAAGTGCATTAAAACAAAAGAAAAATGTGCAGTATGTAAAAGGTTTCAGGGCACAAAATACACAACATCTAACACCTAAAAATGAACATGCAATTTGTGTCATAGATTAAAAACTGAATGTTTTTAAATTGTATTGTTTATAAGTACAATATAAATACTTACAAATGTTTTTTAACACCACATTAAACACACACAAACCACATTAAATGAAATTCTCACATTCTACCTTCAAAATGAGGTGACATAAGTCTGTGATGCAAGTCAAGTCTCCAAGTCTCATTTATCCAGTGGTAAACTCAGGACTTCCAAAACACATGCTTTTCCACTACATCCATCCATCCATCCATCCATCCATCCATCCATTTTCTTAACCGCTTATCCTCTTCGGGGTCACGGGNAGAGTCACCAATTAACCTGCATGTCTTTGGACTGTGGGAGGAAGCCGGAGTACCCAGAGAGAATCCACGCTGACACAGGGAGAACATGCAAACTCCGCACAGAGGGACTCCCACACCCGGGATCGAACCGGGAACCCTGTTGTTATGTGAGAGTTTGGAAACACATGTTTTGATGTATGTTTTTTGTTGTTAAAAATGGTCCCCGTTAACGTTCGATTCTTTGTTCGCCATGGAGGCATGCGAGAAAAAGAATTCCTCACGAAGTCCAGGTAACGCACAGTGAGTAATTGGTTTATAAATGGTGATTTTGTGGATGGAGTATTCTTTGAATGACATTTTTATTGAAGGACTTGTAATGGAGTATTTTTATGCTGTGGTATTTCTATTTGTTTTCAAATAAAGGAGAACTTCTTCCACCACTGACAATGGGTTTTACTATTTATCATGAGATACTACACAGCATGTACTGCTCACTGAAGTTGAAGTAGAAGCTCCATATTATACTGCACTATATGCAACACTGTGGTTCTGCTATATTGTTTTTTTCCAGAGAGGAAATGTTTAGGAAATTGTAATTATGCTGTCACCCAACCAACCAGGTGGCTGGTTCTGAATGATATGATAACCACTCAAAAGTGAGACACAAGCTTTGTATTATTTTGTTCTGTTCCTATTTCTGGAAATCAATAGCTGCTGCAGCCCCCACGGTACAAATGAAGGATATATGAGGATAAATGCTGTTGGGGAGATTTATCATGGCTTCTATTTTGAGTGCTATTCACAAAAGGAAGAGACATTGTGATACCTATTTAGATATTCCTCCCCGTGTACGTCTCACAAAGGACATTTGATTGTGTATTCAAAGGTTAACTCTGATATTGTGAATGTAACAAAGAGCAAAATGCCTGATTGGATGTGTTTTATAGTCCCATCAATACAATATAATGTGACACAAGCAAAGGTCATGATAGAGGACAGCTCAAATCTCACCTCAGTGTCAGAAAGTACTCAGTCAAGAATTTACAAGCTGAAAGCTGAAAGAATCCTGGGCTGATGTGTGAACAAATACAGTGTGATATATGGGACCAGAAAATGTTTATTCCAAAGGTTTATTTATTTTTTTTTTGGCAGCCAGAAGATTCTTCAATCAGTTCTTGCCTAGCTGAGCCATTTTATGGAGAACATAGAGTACAGAGAACATGTGCCCTCAGAGACCTATCGTTACTGGAGGGGTCATGACTCATTCATGGGTAGAAGAACATGGAAGAAATCTTTAGACAAGCTCTAAGTGATATTTAAAGGATTAATATAGAAGAGAACAACTATTTGCTATGTAAATAGGCTATATACTGGAGTAATGGTGTCCTGAGCAAAGAATGAAGTAATGCTGTCTCTGTGTGTGTTGTAATCTCTGTTGGTTGCCAGTCCGAATCTGAAGTCGCCGAAAACTGTTGCTTGATCAGTGAATTCTGGCGTCAGACACCAACGAAAAAGCTGTGTTGGCATGATACGTTGCCAGCCTCCGTTATTGTTTAATGGTGCCTGGTGGGGTCAGAAGGAAATGTGGTGGGAAAACAACTAAAGTTAAGGCAGTGGAACTCCAAGTAGGGTGGGTGGGAGGGTTGTTCGATTGGTCCAGTAACCGCTGACTTTCACCTGGGAGGCTGGTTTTTGCTTCCGGTAAGATTGTAAAGCCAAATTTGTTCTTTTTTCCTAAACCCAACCATGTGCGAATGTTGGTAAAACATAACCGACCAAATTTCGATATGTGATGAGGTTGGGGCAATAGTGTGTTGAGCCTGCATGTTAGTGCATGTAAGTGCCATGTGTGTATCCCAGTGGCTAGCTAATCACCATCACTGTATACTGTGCTCATGTTGCGGTTAATGCTGATATTGGGATGGTGTCACAGAAGCTTCACCCTCTGGTTCCAACCCCTTCCCCCAACCTGGTTAACAATGTTACCTCTGTCAGCAACATTGCCGTTGATAGCACTGTCTACAGTATTAGCACCGTTAGCTGGTAGCCACCACCTCACCAACTCCATGTTGAAAACTGTGTGCAGACAACCTCTGACTCAGAGGCTGTGTTTACATTACAGGGCTTAATGCGTAATTCAGATTATTTCCCCAGATCTGATCTGTCTGTTTCTACTGTTCACATTCATGTTTGAAACGTCTCACATGTAACCAACAATGTTGCAAGACAGGTATTTGGGGAAAAAATAATTGGCATACTGGTGCAAGCATCTTCCCCTGAATTATGCCATAGTAGGATGGTCCCTGATATCAATCTGTAAAATAATTGGCAATGTGATTCTGTTTGGGAGAGTGTGCAGTATTTTCAGAGAAATAGCCCTTCGGAGCAATGGGTGTTTGTTTTTGGGATAACAGGCTGTTGTACAAATGGGCTTACAGTCGATTAGCTCTATTAGCAGCTTTTGCTGGTAGTTCTGTGGAGACAGTCATGGGTGCGGCCAGAAGAGGAGTCAGGAGGGGTTGAGCTGCGATGTGGAGGGTTTCGGAGGAACTGTTCTTTAAAACTTTAGGATGTCCAGGGCTACATTCCAATATCTCTTTCAGCGCCTCATGACAACTCTGTCATGGCATGTAGACAAGCTGTCGCCGTCAGAAAGTGTCAGTTGGGCTCTATTGACTGGCAACTGGAGCAGCTTACTGCAGCAGCGGTATGGCTACGCCAGCCTTCTGAAGTTTCAATGGTTTGCTCCAGCACTGTATGGTAAGTGACCTGTGTCTGCACAGCGAAGTATGAAAAACTCATGGATGTATGGGACAAACACTCGTGAATACCGATATGAGTGTTTTCCAGCAGTTGCATCACCAGCAATATCAGCAGTATCTGTACTCTGTGTCGGATCTGACTTAACAAAATCTGATTTCTGTGTCCACACTACTCTGAAAAATAGATTTGTGTCACATACATCACACAACAGCTTGTATGATATCCTATGAATTAGCACCCCACGAATGTTGTCACGTCCTTAACGTAAAGTTAATTTACAGAGGTTTAGGAAAAGAAACATGGTGAGGATGTACCTTAAAATGAGTCAAAGTTCACTCTAAGTTCACATGGGCAAAGTCCTGGGGTGTTTTGTGACCCATCCACTGCCCCAATCTACCTCCTAATTGGACCTCTTCCTTGTTTCCTCCCTTCCGTGCATTGGTCACTTGATCACAGCCTTCCAAAACACGTGCGATATATACGAATTACTGGCTTATCATTATGTTGGATATGTATGAATTTTAGTGCATTCTCTTTTGTGGGAACACCTACAAACAGTGCATGACAAATGCCTGAATGTAAACGTGGCCCTTGATACCCTTTCAGTATCTTATAGAGCTCCTTTAAAGAGTTTTTTTTATTTTTAAATACAATGATGTTATTCAAAATCTAAATAATGTCCTTTAGTTTCCTGAGTTTTTTCATCCAAAAAGAGCAGTTTGATGTGTTAAAAAAAAAACTCTGACAAAACTGATTTAAATTTTATAGGTGGAAACCAACATAGTGAGAGTGTCAAGCTAGGGCTTAAACACACACACACACACACACACACACACACACACACACACACACACACACACACACACACCTTTTCACTAATGCATATCCATTTGTCTGTGTAAAAGCAAGGTGCAGTCCAGTGCGACTGGAACTCAGAGTGCTTTGTTGCTCTCTGTGTATCTACCCTGCAGGATATCCATATTTCCCCTTAAGGGCCCTAACTGAATTACTCTTTTATTCTATTTCTATGCCTTTTTTTCAGTATGTTCCTGTTTTTTTTTTTTTATCCTTGGGGGGTTCAAAAACAAACAAAGTGCTCTGTGGCCTGCTGTGTCCCTGTGTCAGGACCACACAAAGGGCAACGTGCAATATTGCAACCCAGTCTCTCAGGTGAGTCATATGGTGCTGCTCTGGGTTAGTGGTTTTAAGTACATTCAGTGGCAGTCTTTATGGCCAGTGCAGGTGGCACTGCAGTGACCACCTGGTGAATCAAGTACTACAGCCATGGTTGGTGTTACATTCAGTCTGAAATGCTGTTCGCAATATTCTCATATATTCCAAATGTGTGTTTTTTCTCTTTCTTCATACAGTATGAACAACACAAAAAATATTCAAAATGTTGTCTTTTCTCAAAGATACACATGATGCATTTCGGTGAGAAACGCTGATCGAAAACATAAATTTGTTTGTTTATAAGAAAACTCTACAGGGCCCCTTTAAGGTAGGGAAAGTTTATGGTTATATAATACCTTCGTTTGTATTTTAAACTTGTTCATACACCATGCATGAGGGTTAAACTTTCAGAATTACCACTGTTTTGCTTGACCTCCTTTTTGGCAAATCCCACGATTTTCTTCAGTTGTGAATTTTGGCACAACTGGTCTGTTGTTTTGAGTTGGAAAAGAACTCAAAACACACCTCAACATATCATTTCCCAAATTAATGTCCTTGAATGTTCGGTACAATGCTTTTTCATCTGTGCCTGTCAGCTATATGTACCTTATATTCCACCTTGCTACACAAAGGATGCCCTATTCTCTGCAGTGGTACTGACCATGGATATCAGATGTAAAATCCTGTGCTGCAAAATAGTCCAATTATGAACAAAATTCCTTGAGAGAATGGGCTGCATTTTTTTGTCTGTTTTAAGACATGACCTCCAGAAAAATATCGTCCTTTAAAAATGAGAAATACTAACGCAGCTTGAGAGAAAACTGGAGATCCCACCCGCACTCTGTATCTCTCCTTTACTGAATGATCTTTCAACAGCTGCAGTCTCATCTTTTCATACATCCTTGCTCTTTCCTTGGGCATATGAAGGTCAGGTGAAGGTAATGCTCGGGATTATAGGAGCTCAGTGACTGGTCCCCCTGCCTGCCATGAAAGGGTGAAGTTAATGGCTCGGAGAGAGGAGTGGGAGGTCTCCAATCTCTCTGCCGCAGGCCATGAAAACGGGTGCCTTTTATTGCAGATTGACCCTCACAAGCTGGAGCTGGAGGCCTCTCACCTGATGTTCTGGATGGGGGCCTGGGGAGGATCTTTGCCTGGATTTACAGTTAATGTACCGGTGTTAATGAAGCCGTTATGGTCCACTGGCCCCCTTTGCCATGCCATGTCGGGGTGTCCATTCCCTCGTTGATCGCTGCAGGTCTGCTGTGGGTCATAAGTGCCAATAAAATTGTACCCTCTCCACCCCCAGATGACTTTGGATCTGATGGGCAATGGTGGGTAGAAGGGCAAAAGGGAGGGGTGTTGCTCAACTAGTGCTAGCCAGATAGCAACCTGTTAGTCAGATTAACAAGTCCTGAAGCTAACCTTACTTTATTTAGGGCATTTTATTTAAAGTCAGGGCAGAACCATGTCTAACGTGTTATGATTCAATAATTCAGTGCCATATAAAATATTTTATTTTCCCCGGCCCCAGTTCGGCTGGTCTGTGCTTTGTGTCTTAGTGGGGCTTCACAATGTTGCTTTTTAAAAATCACCACAGTCTCAGAGCATAAGATGAGACATACTGGTGTTGAACTACCCATGGGAAGAATAGTCATGTAAGAGTCTGTCCATTCTTGATAGTTAAAAGCTCTGTTTTCCCTGTCTACTTTTCTGTCTTTAGAGCATGCTGTGTAATATAACTTTGCTATTTCTGTGACTTGCCTCATCTCATCTCGCCCCTGTGTATGTCTGTACCTTACTTACTGACTTGAGTCACAACGCTTATCGGAATGCACAGATTTGATTTGCTTAGTAGCATCATGTGACATTATTTAATGCATGCACTTGGTCTGTGAGTTTCCTCCTAAACCAGTGCTGCAAATTATGCACCACTTAAAACAGAAATGTGTTGTCAAAATTGAATTCAGTCAGGACCACTTTAGTCAAAAAAAAACTTCCATTTGCAGTACTGTATTTGGTGGTATGGCTCTGTCCTGGGGCCTCTCTGCCTCTCCTAGGGCCTACGCAGAAAGCCTAAGGCGGAGAGACCACATCTCTTTGCTCTTCCATGCACATATTAGGAAAGCCTAGGGCAGACAGAGCAAACCTCCCTGCCCTTCCATGTACCAACATGGAAAGCCTACAGCAGGGAAAACAGCAGCAAAGACCTCCTGGGAACAGAATAGAGCAATCATCAATGAAAAACAGAAATGACACTGATTAGTCAGACATTAAAAGGAGGAGCTGGGGTGGAGGCTGGTTGCAAAGCAGGTTGCAGAGGAAGCAGCAACAGTAGGTTGGCCAGAGCAGTTTAAATAGGGCACCCTAAATGAGATTTGCCAATTGATTGCATAGAAAGGAATCATGTGATCTATCAGCTGACTCCTTTCCATCAATCAGCTGATCCATCAGTTGACTGGGCTGCTTGAGATCAGCTGATGTAGCTGGGATGTGAGCTGAGCTTGGCATCATGTGCTGCCTGAACTAACGCTATGCTCAATTAATTCTCTATGATTAATTGGTCATAGATCTAGGTCCTGATAGGGCAGCATCTTGGTTTGGACCTCAGGGATGAAGAGGGAGTGCAGGTTAACAAAGAGAATGCATTTTGGTCATTTTGTTAACAAGGGGGATGGTGTCCCAACTTGTCCCCCCTCAAATCGCAGCCCTCTGGCAGTAATCCATTGCAAGGTGGAAGTCGATATTTCCTAGTCTGTATTTCTAACTTGCGATCTTAATGTGTCCCAGTGCATCTGCTCGAAAAAACAGGGACGCACGCAGCAAACTGATATTTGTATGGAGAGACTCTGAGCTTCTCAAGTATCTATCGAGGGCCTACATCAATTACAGCAGCACCATTAGCGAGGAGAAACAGCGTACACTGTCTTGCTCATCTTTGCTCATTAGAATAATGTACAACAGCTCAAAACTGTGTAAACGGGTTCAAGGCGTTAATAGTGAGTAACAGTTGTAGAACTTGTAAGCATTAGTCTTGCTGTGGATGGAGACAGAGATACGCAAGCTTGCAAAGATTTTTATCAAGCAAAAATCAGCTGACCCGTAATGACAGCTACAATGTTGTTACAGCACGTTTCACAACACAAACACTAAACATAAAAAAAAACTACATTGAGCAGTGTTAGTTCAAGTAGAACAGGATGTCAAATTCTGCTGCTTTGCATTGCAGCCCGTCTCCACCCCAGCTCCTCCTTTTCATGCTTTGTCTGACTTATCAATGTCATTTCTGTCTGTCACTGATGCTTGTTCTCTTTTGTTCCCAGGGGTCTTTACTGCTGCTCCCCCTGCCTTAAGCTTTCCATGTAGGCCCATGGAAGGGCAGGGAGGTTTGCTCTGTCTGCCTCAGGTGTTCCTCGTTTGCACATGGAAGGGCAGAGAGGTGTGCTCTCTCTGCCTTGGGCTTTCTCTGTAGGCTTAGGAAAGGCAGAGAGGCCCCAGAACAGAGCCATACCGTCAAATATAATATTGCAAACGGAAATAAAGTTTTCTTTGACTAAGGTAGTCCTGACTGAAATAAAGTAAAACTGATGAAAAGGTCATTTTGCTCACGTCACTTTATGTCAGGTACATCAGATGTGTTTATGTTGGCGAACTCGCTCTGGATGGATCTTGCTCCAGTCCCCAACTCGGAATGCTGACCTGAATGACCGTATTGCACTTTTCTGTGTCGGAAATTGTTTTGTTTTAGTTCCGCGTACAATGGATTGCCACATAATAGTAGTAGTTGTAGTGGAAGTCATAACAGTAGCAGCAGTATTATTAGTAGTAGCATCAGTAGTTGTGGTCATAGCAGTAATAGTAGTATCTGTAGTTGAAGTCTTAACAGTAGCGGTAGTAGTAGTGGAAGTATCAGTAGTAGTGGCAGTGCAGCTATGTGTGGACTCCCATTGTGCCACCCTCACCTCCCCTGTAGCTCTTTGACTACTGCTGGGCTCAATGTCATCCAAAGTATGGGGACTGACAGAGGTGTGAAGGGCTTGGCAGACCCCTTACTAGCTTTAATGGAGATGAATGTGTGTGTGTTTGTGTGTGTGTGTGTGTGTGTGTGGAGGGGCTGTGAAAGAAACTCAGCGTGGGTTACAGACAGATGGACAACATGCTGTGCAAGTTACTATGTGTGCCCAATGACATTAGCAGCTTTCTAAATTTAATGTTGGCTTTTATGAAATAATCTGGATTTAATAGACACCATTAACACATAACACTTAAGGTTCAGTAATAGATCAGATGTTGACATTTTTGTACCCACAAAAAAAAACCCTCTTCTGGAGAAGACTTGTTTGTATAATAGGTTTGAGATGCAGTTCATTCAAACCATGGCAGCCATTTTGGTGTGAAATTCATTCACTTTACAGGCTCTTTTGACACTTTTAATTGTCCTAAACAGATCTCAACACTGCACGCGACATTCCCTGTTGCATGTTTGTTTCCCAGACTACAAACAGCTTTGTCTGCAGTCTTCAAATGGTTTGTCATTGGCCACATCAGAGCCAGCCTCTTCACCTTGCTGGACCCCTTCCACTGTTCATATCGTTCCAACCGGTCCACAGATGCCATATCATTTGGCCTTCATAATACTCTATACCACCTGGACAATGGCAGCACATATGCCAGAATACTGCTCACTGACGTCAGTTAAGCTTTCGACACAATCATCCCTCAGAAGCTGACCGAGAAGCTCTCCATGCTCTGTCTCAACACCTCCCTCTGCAGCTGGATTCTGGGGGTCAGATCAGCTGTGTCACTACCTGGTATGGAAACTGTAGTGAATAAGACCCTACAGGGAATAGCGGGGACAGCTGAAAGGGTCGTTGGGGTGTTTCTCTTCCATCCAGGACATCTATCCAGGGACATGTTTTCAAAGGGCCTCCAGCATTGTAAAGGACTCTTCCCACCCCTCTCACAGACTGTTTGACCTGCCATCTGGCAGGAGAAACCACCACAGCTTTCCCTCCCATTAAGTCAGACTGCCTTACAGCCACCCAGCACTAAACACACCTTAGTTAACATAAACACGCACATCTGGTCACTTTACATCATATTTATTTCTACTTTGTACATAAGTATATCTTTTTACTCTGCTATTTGCACTTTATTTGAATATACTCATTCTCTTATTGCTCTAAATCTTTAGATGCTTTGATTTATCTTGATACTTGCCAACCCAGTTACCAGAAAAAATATTAGCACCGTACATTTCTGCAAACCACAGATACACTATATTTGCATATTATTATGGAGCAGATAACCTTGAAACTTTACCTTACAACAATGCTGTGGGTAACGTGTTTAGGCACAAAAAAATAACTTGGTCATGGGTAGGATCATGTTTTGGTTTAAAGGACCCAGTTTTGGTTAAAAATAAAAAAGTCGTTTTTATGGCACTACCCCACGGGTCACTACAAAAAACTACGTTTGGAGCCTAAAAAGCTGCTGAAAACACAGCAATGACTGAGCAAACACAGTCAGTTTTGTTTTTTGTTGGTCTCAAACACTTGTCTGCCATGGTCTGCAGCTGTATTTAAGACAGGATAATTCATTTTAACTGTGTGTCCTTTTACATGTGACTTAATACTTAATAGTTACCAGTGCACATTTTCACTCAATGAATCTGAAACATTAGAAACAGTTTTCTTGTAATGACAACCCGGTCTCACTCCGAAGTCGTTGAAATCTGGCACTTGGGCAGTGACTTGTGGCGTCAGACACAGACAAACTAAGCCGGCCTTTAACGTCAGCATGATGCGTGGCTGGTCGCAGCTATGGTTTAATGGCACTCGGCAGCGTCAGGGGGAAACGCAGCGGGACGAAAACGAAAATTAAGGTGGTGAAAGTCTGAGTGGAGTGGATGGGAGGGGGTGTAGATGGGTCCAACAAACACTGACTTTCACCCGAGAGAACGATGTTCTCGTCCAGTAAGATTTTAAAGCCAAACCCTGTTCATTTTTCCTAAACCTAAACTCGTGCTTTTGTTGCCTCAACCCAACCATGAGCATTAGTTGTTGAAGGAAAAAACAGTCAATTCACAGTGTTGTACTGACGCGGTGCGTGTATTTTGAAAGAAGACAATGCATGTGACAGGCACAACTTGACACGGCATCCCAGAATGTCAGCAACCAACGCAACAAGGGTACCTTGCACGTTGTATCTGGACGTGGAAAGTCCATGACCAAACGCTGATATGTGGTGAGGTTGGAGTGAGAATGTGTTGGTAACAGGGCAGGAATTTCACGAGGGCCATGGCTCTCGTGCCCTCCTCATTTGGCCGTGTGCCCTTGAAAAAAATATCTGCCCTAAGGCCACAGTGGCCTTGATGCCCCGCCCGCACTGCCCCAGGTGATTTTGTGGTTTTCTCCTCTGCCTCTTTCCTGTCAACACAGCTTTGACACCTGCGTCTATTGAGAAAAAAAATGCGATGACATTCTGGAGTCTTATTGAGCAACATCAAATGAGACGATGCGTACATCACCAGTGGTGAGTTTGATTCGAGCCTGGCATGAACGGGCTGTAACGACAGTTTGACACCAATCTATCACTAGCCAACCAGGAGGCTTCATCAAACGCCTGGGCAGGGATCGGTACCGAGACCTGGTATTAAACAACCCAAGGCAAGTTTAATCAACACCGTAATAACAGTAAGCTCCCCCATTATCGGCGTCACTTTTTAAAGTTTCGGTTTCATGTATCATCATTCTGCAGCGGTGGGGCCGTGGTGCAGATGAAGGGAATATAACTTCAAGATGACTCTAGTTAATGACAGCTACACTTGTTACTGTGAGTAAGTTCAATAAAACAATCAATATCCTTTATTTAACCAGGTAAAAACTCATTGAGATTTAAAACCTCTTTTCCAAGAGTGACCTGGCCAAGACGGCAGCACAAAAGCAAAATGGTTACACCAAACACACAAAACCTCTGCCAGCCAAGCCAATACTATCAATAGTATCAATAGTATCAATACATGTGATCAGCATGTAGAAAGCCACATTTCAATCTGCTCTGTCCGCAGTCTCTCATTCACCGCTATTATGATTTATGATTGCGTTCGACACAATCGCGCTTGCGGTGCTAACAGCAAAGTGTTAAAGACATACTAAAATGAAAGCTGTCTGTATGTAGGTTAACACTTTATCTGAACATGCACCTGAGGCAGCCGACCTGCAGACAGTGAGTGTCCTCAGTAGAGGAGGGACAGAGAGCAGGATGAATGACTGATACTGATGTTTGTCTTCATGCTGAGATAACGTGACTTTCTTCACTCAGTATTGTGATGTCAGGAGGAATATTTATATTCCAGTGAGATATTATTGGCTTTTAAATAGTGACTCTGTTGTTGTGAACATGACTGTTGCTGCCATGGACTGTATAAAACTATATCCTGTGTCACTGACCTATAAGGGAAGCATCAGGAGGTGAGGTGTGTGTATGTGTGTGTGGAGGAGAGGGGAGAGGGAGATGCTGGTAGAGAGATAGTGTGTGTTATTAGATACTGTTAATGTCACTTATTATGCTTCTGTGCATTGATAGCTCTTTTTAGTCTGTTTCTGCATCATGTTGAGGAGGGCCATACCTGTAAATGTATGCAAAAAAAAAAAGTGGATCAATTGCTTGCTGCTAAAAATGTGGCCCGTCGACATGATCTGGTTTTGAAATGTGGCCCAGCTGAAATAGTAGCCTAATTGAATAGCCCTGCTGTAGTTTGTTTGTTTGTTAGCTATCTAACAACACATCAAAAATAACTGTAAGCCAGTCTTGTTCAGTGAATCAGTTTATCATGTACACTCAAAAAATATTTAGGCCTCATATTTAAGATTGTTTGCTTATAAATACATGAACCTGGTTGTTCTATATTTAAAACACATTGGGTTTATGAGTGCTATTAAATAAATCACATTATTACTTATTATACTCATTATTATTACTTGAGCTTGTTTTATTTATTCATTTCACAGATAGTTATACATCCTTAGTCCTTAAATTCATTATGAACGTGGACTTAAAATCATTGTTTTATTTTATGGCCTTGCTGCCCTGGCTTTTGGCCTTTGTGCCCTCAAAAAATTGACAACACCAAAGGCCCAGTGGCCTTGCCCCTAAAATGACGAAATTCCAGGCCTGGTTGGTAATGAGGATCTATTTTGTGAATGAGAGAGACTCAGTTAAAATCGGCACTCACTGTCTGTACTTGTGTTACAGTGCTATTTTCCACTGATCGCTGCTGCCACAGAGGTAGGTGCCACAGAGAGGAGACTGGACATGTTGCTGTGTCTTACTGTGCTGTACTGTATCTCTCAGACTTGTGAATGTGTACTGGGATTTACAAATGTGTTTGGAAACTTGTCAGCATGTGTCAATCTACAAATGTGTTGTCAGATTTAATTATGTGTATTAGAATAACTACTGAGGTTTCTGAGGATTGAAAATGTGCAATAACATCTGTATGTAAAATTCACATTGGTGACTTTGGTTTCTGCAGAAAAACTTTAGAGCAAGTAAGCTTTTCAGCTGTCATTTACATGTTGAGTTAACACCACCACGCTATGCATGTAAGGGATCAGGACTTGTTTGCCCTGAACACTATAATATTTCACACATTAATGTACTGTGTCATGACACAAAATACACCGCAGGCTGCTGCTGTGCAGTGACGACCTCTCTCCTGTACAGTGGTGACCTCTGGTGAAGTTGTTGCTGCAGGCTGTTGTTGTTAATACTGCAGTCATACTGTGAATTCCTTACCACAAGCACAGAGCATCATACAAAGGCTGGTATCAGTACACTGTCTGGATTACTGTCTCCCCAAGAAAAACAACATAATCTGTCATTTCGGGAAATGCCCCCAAAACAGCTCATGTTTATGTTCAGGTGACAAAGTCCTCTAGCAGCTGTAATAATTACGACTTCTGTGTGAAATCAGGTGATGTTATTATACAGCCAGAGAGTCCTCAGAGGGAGGATATTGGAGATAATGGATGGGTCAACAAACCGTTGGACTGCACACTGGAGACTGCTGTTCCTTTTCCTTTTATTAATGACAGATATTTGTTACAGTTTTGGAAGGCGCTGATAAATGACCTCATCCTGCTGATAGGGGTCAGATCAGAAAACATTTCTATATGTTGTTCTAAATGGCAGTTACGAAAAAACAGTGTATTCTGTCATTTCATTTGGATGATTTGACGTTTTCTGGTCACGAGTGCCTATATGTTGTGGAAAGACATTTGTATCAGATGTTGTTTGTTTGGTCCATCATGCATTTTGTGACAGATCTGATGAGTAGAAGTGAATTACTAACAACTCCTCCTTTCTACAAACAAAACAGTAATTGCACCGCAGATGTGACTGTCAGTAACATTGATGAAAATAGCATCCTCTGTCAATTCCTTATTCAATACAAAAATAAACATACTTGGGCTGTTTGCCTGTTTAAAATAATCAAAAACAGGCAAACAAATAGGAAATGTTTGCTTTTCTCTTCTTCATTTCAATGTAATAGACTATCATTCTTATTTTTACATCATTATAACACATAAGCCACAGGTTTCCAATAGGTTGGACGTCTAGCCCCGCCCACAGCCCTCATGTCAACTGTGCTTCCTTGAGGAAAAGTGGCTACATTGAATGCTTGCCAATGTCCTATGTATGTAAATTGCTGCATTTGTAACTACTTTCTAACTTATGCAGATGTCATGTTTGAAACTAAATGGGAAATCTAGAATTATATCAGACAAGATATCATCAAATTGTAAGGGCTGAAATGTAAGGTGAGAACACTGCCCTCTGTAGGTAGGGTTAGAGAGAGTTTCCTGCCTCTATCAGGACAGGTGTGGCCAATCAGTGCCTCTTTGCCTGGATCCTGGTAGATGTGTGGTAGGACTGTTTGGTGTGTGCAGGTAAGGACGATCCAGGGGGAGCACTGCTTGTATGGTTTGATTTGAAACCTAATTAAGTTAGTAGGGCTGGAGCCTATCCCAGCTGACATTGGGCAAGATGCAGGGTACACCCTGGACAGGTCGCCAGACTATCGCAGGGCTGACACATAGAGACAGACAACCATTCACACTCACATTCACACCTACGGGCAAATTAGAGTCACCAATTACCCTATCTCCAACCTGCATGTCTTTGGACTGTGAGAGGAAGCCGGTGTACCCAGAGAAAACCAACGCTGACACGGGAGAACATGCAAACTCCGCACTGAAGGGTTCCCTTCTGGGATCAAACCAGAAACCGGCGCAGAACAGATGCAGTTTGGCGCAGTGACAGTTGCGTGCCAAAAGGCTTCGCCGAAGGTGCGCTAAAAGCTCGCCAGCTGAAACCAGGTCTACTGTCAGCGCAGGCGGAGTGCAGCCGGTGTAAGTCGAAGTTTGGCTGACGGGCGGACAGTGCACACACGTCACCAAAACCTCACAGGCACTATTCAATGCAACTATCTGCAATCAGCACATAAATGTATCTCTATATCGACTGTCCCGTCACATCTGATGTCAGATCAAAGGGGATTGGCACGTTTGGCACGCGTAATGGAAACCCAACCTGATTTGATTAACACAGCTGCAAACTAATGAGTTCACATCCCTTTGGTTTGGCATTCTGACGCTGCTGCTCTCTTCTGCCATGGCGAATTGAGTAAACTCTCATTACGCCTTTGCACGGCGCATTTAAGGGCGAGGAGAGGGGCTCATTTGATTGGTGTGATGTGAATCAGATGTGTAAAACCCACTCCACGCCTTCTCTCCTCCCTCTTTCCGACTTGCACAGATAGGAGGGATGGAGGTGGGAAAGAGGAGTAGCTGCACCAAACTTTGCACAAACTTTCCCGGTCTGCGAAACAAGAGGCCTGTAAATCATTTTGATGATCTTTTCTGTAATTTTATTGTGTCTGTCTAATCTGTAAACATGACATCTGGTTTGAATGTTATTAGCCCATTAAATGGCTGTTATCATTTGTCATTGGGAGCATAGATCTGAAGTGGCTATACACCTATCAGCCAAAGCATTAAAACCACTGGCTGGTGAAGTGAATAACACTGATCATCTTGTTACAATGCAATATTCTGTTGGGAAACTTTTGGTCATGGGAAAATCATTCCCTGATGGCAGTAGCCCCCCCACATCAGGACAGTGACCATGCCACACTGCAAAAACTGCTCAGGAATGGCCCGAGGAACATGATAAATGGCTCAAGGCATCAACCTGGCCTCCAATTTCCCCAGACGCCAATCTGATCAAGCATCCGTGGGAGGTGCTGGTACCCCAGAAGTACTACTGATCCACAGTGCGGCCTCCCTGGAACAGACTTGGCTCTAACAAGTCGAGGCATGGACACAGAACCTCTGGGGGCGTCCTGTGGTGTCTGGCACCAGGGCGTTGGCCGCAGATCCTTCAAGACCTGTCAGTTGGGAGGCCAGGTCACCATCTTGAGCTCTTTGCCATGTTCCCTGGCTCATTCCTGAGCAGTTTTTGTGGTGTGGCATGGTGCATTTACCTGCTGGGCGGTCACTGCCATTGGTGAGTGCTGTTGCCATGAGGGGGGTGTACTTGGTATGTCACAATTTTTGGATGGGTGGTGCGTGTCAAGTGGCATCGACATGAATGCCAGGACCCAAGGTTTCACAGCAGAATGTTACATTGTAACAGGATGATCAATGTTATTCACTTCTCCTGTCAGTGGTTTTAATGTTTTGGCTGATCGGTGTATAGGTAAAATTGACTTTACTTGAAATGATAGCTAAATGTGACGCGTTCACCTTTGACCAATTCTTTGGTCACCCTATTCAGTACATCATGTCTAACAAACATGACAGTACTTCTGCATTTTGATTAGTGTTAAAACACAAATCAAATACTGCTGTGACAAAATATGCTAAAGTAAAAGAAGCTGTGAAAATGTTCACCCAAATTTTCATAGTAATTATTTTAATTTGAGTTGCCACAGCAACTGTAAAACACTGGTTTATTTTAGTGTGGTGAGTAAACTTCTGAGTAAAACTGAACATTATTTATGATATAATCTGTATATAGTACATTTTATAAAACACTTACATAAAAAAGACTACACAATAGCTAAAGAAACCAAAACAATGCCTACTTCAAGCATTTATTCAATTCCTTCAAAAAACCCTGCACACAACTGGCAGTGACTGCAGAAGCCAGGGTGTGAGTTCTCCATGTAAATTCCCTGCAGCTCCCCTCTTCCTGCATAGCCTGTGGGTAAATAATAACACACTCCTTGTTAGAGGACTCCCTCTCCCCTTTCCATTTTTCAGTGGATTGCCACTATTGTATTTGTAAAAAAGCCACAGCAGCTGATTTCACTTAGAAATCAACAAAATTAAAATTAATCTTTTTTCAAAGAAGGTTTGCTTTATCACTATGTTGCCAGTAACTGGCACTTTCCACCAATTCTGACTATTACTTTCCACCATCCATGCACTCCACAAGCAAGAACCACTTTCTAATCTTAAAACATAACATGGGATCCTAAAAGGGTAAAATTGGTGGTGCTGGATGTTCAGGGCAGGGCCGGACATCCAAACCCCGTCTTCTCATGGGCAGCAGTCAGGACACCCCCGGAACCGGGATATGATGTTTACATGAGCAACACATGTTGCACAAAAATGTTGGCATTGTATGTTTCTGTATACCACAGGTATGTTAAATTTGTACATGTTAATGTGGTGGATACATTGAAAGTGAACGTTTTAAGAACACCGTGGTTAATATGTAGTTAGATTTAGGTTCAAAAAACCCCAAAAACTTGGTCATGGTTAGTTGTTTTGGCTTAAAATACCCAGTTTTGGGGGCACAATCCCTGCTGGAAAGGCAGCGATATCTGTGAAAAATAATCGCTTTTCATGCCACTATCCTCAGTGGAAAAACAGTGACAGGTTGCTACAAAACACCACATTTGGTGACTTAAAAAGCCACTGGAAACAGCAATGCCTCAGAAAATAACTTGTTTTGTTGTTTGTCGGTCTCAAACAGTGACTGCATCGCTGGAAACGCAGCGATGTCTGTGAAAAACAATCGCTTTTCATGCCACTATTCTCGGTGGAAAAACAGTGAAAGGTTGCTACAAAACACCCACATCTGGTGCCGAACAAGCCACTGGAAACACAGCAATGAAAAACTTGTTTTGTTGTTTGTTGGTCTCGCACAGTGGTCTGCTGCTTGTCAAGTGTCTCGCCTACATGACGCGCCATCCAACATCCTCTCCACCTACCGATGACACAAGTCAGCCCATATAATATTTAACTTATGAAACTCTGATATTAGTATGACACATGCAAATGTAACTAATGTGCAACAACATTTTCTCCTTGCGACTGGGCTGAACACATACTGTATTTGGGCATGTTTCTTTTGACTGTTTACGAAACTGAATTATAAGAACATCAGAAAATGCAAAAACTTCAGCTTACCATTGAGTTGTTTATTATTTTCACAGAAACGCATATTCAGAGTTATGCTTGCTGCAAGAGTAAGGGGGAAATTGTAAATGTTAACGTACAGCAGTAAACATAACAGGGTTTGGTTGCGTTTGTGTAAATGACTCTCAGAGCTGTTTTGCAGGCTTGGCCTCCACACTGCGGCAAATCCTTTGGGGAAAATACTGTGTTAAGTATTTCCTTAACTGAACTGAGTGAAACTGTGCTCAATGTTGAAATGATTGGATACACAGTTTGATTTGCCTGGTTTTGTAGTCTGTATAAAACATCTGATTTTTCATTCACTGCTTATCCTATTCTGGATAGCAAGGGTTTGAAACTTATCCTATCGTGCACCCTGGTATAAGGTAGAGTGCACACCCTGGACAGGCTGCCAGACTCCCCTTAGTGATCCACAACACAACACAATGCATTATTAGAAGATTATTAATGTCAGGATTAAGAGCATGCATCCACCAGTGTAGACAAAGACCATGATAAAAACATCAACATGCCCTGACTCCTGTCACAGCGTGGTAAACACAGCGAGACCTGTGAAATGATGAGGCCACATTATTGCTTGCTTTGAAGAAAGTGATTGCACTTTGATGCGTGGGGAGGTGAGGGGGAAGGGTGGTGCCAAGTGGCCCAGCACCATTATTTAGCACTACATTACCTCCCATCCCATCCCTATTAGCAGGTACAGATGGTGCTCCTCGGGCCACTTAAAGGTGCTCACAGCTGGCAAACCTGAACTACGTCTGGACTTTGGCCATTCCCATGGCAGACCAGATGGAAGGTGGGTCAATTAGTGCATAACAGTGTACAAGCATGATCACACACACACACACACACACACACACACACACACACACACACACACACACACACACACACATAGCTGTGTACATGTGTTACATTGCAAACTCTTGAAGAAAATTGTAACAAACACTGGAGGGGTTGGAGCTGATACACTGGGAGAATAAACTTGAAATAAACTTAATTTTGCATGAAAGTCTGGTTTTGACCTCGTGTTGGTGACCTTATTATGATATCTACACTGAGGGAAAATTAATGAAAGCTGGGTAATGAAAATAAAAAATGTGCACACAATAATGTGTACACCCTGAAACTAGGTTTAATAATACGGTAAAGGTCTTCTGAATGTGGATTTTGATTGTGAAACCATGGGTGTTCTGGATCAGGTGTTTTCAGCCACATACATTCAAGTACATACAGTACCTTATGCCAGCAGTGAAGATTTCACGTCATCCTGAGACCTTTTTTAATGGTCCTTTCACTCCTTTCTTCCCTGCCCACTGATTGTCCTACTGGCAAATAAAGGTACGCATGATAAATGTGAAGCACTGCAGGAATTCTTTTCTCATAAACAAATAATCTCATGGTACATTGTGGGTGCTAAAATCGCCTCAGTCACGCCTCCTGGGCACCAGGTCTGGCCTGTCCCTTGTCTGCTCTGAGGTGCAGCTGGCCCTCCCTACCGAGCCTGCCAAGCCACTGTCTCGAGGTAACACGCTCAGAGGCCACCTGTCATTTTGGATCAATGGACACACCTGCACACCCACCTGTCCACAGACTTGTCACATGGCGAGATGGGGAGAAAAAAGAGTAGGGCTCATCCTGGGTGGTTGATGGCCTGATTCGGACTGAATGGATGTGTCTGAGTTGCCTGATTTAGAGAGACATGATTGAGGTTGACAAACCTGAGAGAGGCTCATGTTTGGCTAAGAATGATTGGGTAATAATGACTGATGCTGCTTTTGTCTGCCCGCGTCTTGCACTGAGTCGATACATATACACTTCGCATTCGCAGGGATGATTGTCAGACTTTCTCATCTCCTCCTCATATAACTATTCATCACTCCTCTGTGCTTTGCAGCTTCACCACCTGCCGTTCCCCTACAGACGCTTACTGAGAGACTGTTCTGATTAGCCTCTTCAACAATGACTGAACTCAGGCAGAAGCTTTCAGTATGTCCTAACCATTAGTTCCATTTAGATTCATCCACTGAATGACATACAATTGACAGCTCATGTTCACGGTAAGAGACTGGAAACACTTAATTTCTCTTTACAGTGATAGTTAATTCTAATGAGTCCAGGAATCTTCTAATGAATGAATGCATCAATGACCTCTGTGTAGACTACATTCTGCATGAGTGCCAGTATTCAGATACAAAAACAGGATGAAGGGCCTGAGGGACCATGGCTGGAAAAAAAAAAGACTGCCATAAGCAATCTATATTCAGTTTAGAGGATTCATATACATGTCTATAGCAAAACATGATGTCTATACCCTGCATTGTTTATTATACAGTCTGAGGAAGTTACACAAGACAATGTATGCTAGCTGTGAGATTACAAAGTTATATAAGTTATATTGTACTGTATTTTCATCTTCGATATTGCCTGAAGTTTAGCACAGAAACCCAGTTACAGTTCACTACATTAATATGGCAGTTAAAGCCGTCATGGAGAGCAGGGTTTGCATCAGATTGCGGGAGGTTGTTCCAGCTCACCAAGTGTCTTCTTTCAAGGGCCCTAAATGCTTTGACACGCATATCCTTCCTCCCACAAATTGCATTCATATATGCAGCTAATTTGAAAAAGTGACTTAGGTTCACTGGCAACATCTAATGGAAGGAAGTAGTTTGCTACAGAGACAAGTAAGGGTGTAGAGGTCAGGGACAGTCTGCTAAGTCTTAGGACACCATCTCATAATACACTAAGCAATATTTTTTCATTATTTATGTAAGATACATACGTTAAATGCCATGGTCACAATACTTTCATAATACAAGTCTTTATGTGCTTTTAGTCATCTAATTATAAGGCTATGTCAATACCTTAATGCAGTGTGCATTCTCCTTACAAATACAGAAATTACTACAAAAAAACATTTTAATGAAATGTTGATACAACGAGGCAAAGAGCCTGTTTCTATCTGGTGTTAATATGTGTCTTGGGTGATCCAATCACAAGTGGACAGCGCTAAATATGAGTGTAAACAACCACCAAAAGGAATTGTGATCTGATCACTCAAATCACTTGCCAAGGTGATCTGGGTGGTCTTGACCACGTATCTTTTGTAGTGTACATGCTAATGCGTCCTGATGTCTCCCTGAGAAGGACTGGTTGTTTTGGTGACAGCAAGCTAACGCTCTATGATGTGATATGTGATCTATGATTTAATGAAAAATGGGACTAAGTGTTGGGTGACCGTCTTTTGTTTTGCCTTATGGAAGGAGACATATTGAATTCTGCCTAATAAGCAGATGGCAAGGATGTGGATGTGGATCCCTAGTGTATGTGACGTGGGAACAAAACAAAATCTGTAGTCAAGTGGTCAGCTGGAGACGCATGATAGACTCAGGTGTGATTGGTGATGTGTATCGGCTGTCCACTTGTAATCATATCACCAAAACACACATTAATTACACACATGTAACGTTAAGAATCTACAGCTGTGCCAGCAGCTCTGTGAGGCTGTACTAACTAATGTCAGCATAGTAACATGTTCTTAATGTCAATGCTGATGTTTAGCACATGTGATGTTTATCATGTTCACCACCTTAGTTTAGTGTGTTAGCATGACAACATTTGCTAATTGGCACTGAAGTACGGTTAAGGCTGATGGGAATGCCATTAGTTTTGCAGTTATTTGGTCACAAACCAAAATTTAAATTTAAACCAATCAAATTAAAATTTGGACCTGATGATGATTGATTAAAAATCAGGGGATTACCAAAGTCAGAATATTTTATCTTGTGGTGGGCATAAATGTCTATCAAAGTGCATGGTAATTTATTCAGTAGTTGTCAAAACATTACACACACACACACACACACACACACACACACACACACACACACGCAGTTGACCCTACTGACCACGGCCAGGATTCATTCCTTTTCAACGCAGTCTTCAGTGGACAGTTGCAGGTCTGGGGTCTGTGGAGATATTTCTAGCACCTTTGGAGCACAAAATAAAATAACAGATTTTAATCTCAGGAAGGGCTCTTGAGACATGACATGATGATTTTCTCTTTCAGAACAGCAGGTTTGAAGTTTTCTTTCATAGGTTTCAGTTTTTTTTTTCTCAAGGAGGTACAGTATGTGACAGACTGGGTCTCTCAGTATCTGGAAGTACTTATTGTCCTTTGTATAAGCCTCCTTAACTCCAAAATGGGTGCCTTTTGTCACAATTACACTGAGCGCCAGAAAGGTTGGTGAAGTAGTTTGGAAATAGAACAGTGTGTTCTGTCTGTCCTCTGAATCACGACTTAATTACTTGACCTTTACAATAACATTAATACTGTGCTGGTCTGGCTCTTAATGCAAAATGATTATTTGATTAACAGTATTATCCTGATACTGTGAGTTTCAGTCCCTATTCACTTAACATTTTACCATATATAAATGTATGTATGGGGCGGCAGTAGCTCAGTCCATAGGGACTTGGGTTGGGAACCAGAGGGTCGCCTGTNGAAAAAATTGAATTTCCCCTTGGGGATTAATAAAGTATATAAAAAAAAAAATGTAAGTTATAAATTGTTTTCATTTTATCTCATTTACGTGACAGGCCAACAAAGTTACTCTGTGATCCAGCTAAGAGGTTAAAGACCACTGGATTTTTTATTACATAATACCAGTCTTTGACAACTTGTCATTGTGTGGCTTCACACTGCCAGCATATACAGTATAGTGGTACTGTAATTAGTGATGTATAATGTGGTTGCCCTTTGGGAATTGGCTGTTTCGAGTTTATTCAACCCAATTAGTGGGGTTTGCTATTTCGCCTAAGGAATGTATTGAGGAGCTGTCGTCTGTGCCATAATTGTATCTACAAGCTGTTAGTGGGGATGCACTGATGTAGCTCTGTACAATTTGCTAAACGTTCAATATTCATTTCAATTATACAAATTTACTCGCTTAAATTGTTTTTCTTGTTCTGTGGACTCCTGGAAGAATTTCCCAATTGGCTTTGGAGAGATACCAACAGTAAGAGAGAGTTGGAAAGAGAGAGTGTAAAAGATGAAAGAGGTAGCATATTTACAGGTCACATGTCACAGCCGGTCTTCCTGGTCTAAATTCAGTACAGTCAAATTGTACTGAAATGCTAATCTGCTTGCAGTGCAAGATGTCATCCTATTTCGACTTGCTTCCTGCTCTCTGTCACAGTGAAAATCTGTACAAAATCAACGGACAAGGAAAACACTTAATTACCTTACTTTGTCAGTGTCGAAGTTGCCCTTATTCCAAATTCAGTACAATGTGAGTGGGTAGCAGAATGCATATTGATTTTGTGGATCACAAAGAGGTATGTGTGACTGTTATGTGAATTGGCGTTGCAATTTCCACCCCTGCAGCATGCCCACACTCCCATCATAATTTAGGTCTGATTATGCCTTCATGCTTCTGTAATTTAAATATTTACCGGGCACCCCGTCAACATCCGCAATCCTCTACCCTTCATTTGCATATTGATAAGGAGGCCAATAGGGCAGAGAGGTTTGGAATAAATACAGTGTGTCATCAGCATGGGCTCACTCAGAGCTGAAATTAGCATGGACCTTTTGGCCACCGCTCTCGCAAACAGAAGTGCCTCTTTTAAATTGGCCATGAGGGGTCATGATACCCATGGGACGACAAAATAGACCCATGTTTAGAATGTACAATAATAAAATCCTTCCAGGAATGAGTCTGGCAGCAAGACGGAGGCAGTTTGCTTTTCTGGTGCTATTCGTACTGAACTCACAGAGAACTACCACCCAACTCTGCAGTCCCCACCCACCCTCCAGATTTATGGCAATTTTCACCATCTTTCAGCTCACTGTTTTGGTTTTACAGCCCACATCATTACTGTTTTGTTTTGCCCACACCAACTTCATTTTAAAGGAGGTTGTTTTCAGCAAAAAAAATAAAACAAAAATCCCATCCACCCTACACTAATTGTCCGGCACTGAACAACAGTATTTGTATCAGTATCAGTATTTGAAACCGATTTTCGTAGGGGTCAAACATAACATTATATTTCATTTTTAATCTATTTATTTATTTAACAGGGACAGTGTACAGCTACTTCACTGCAGGAAACAGAGAATAATGTCTCTGCTAAAAGACATCATTGCAAGAGAACATATTCATGACACAACGGCTTCAGCAATAACAACAGCAAGACAACAACAAATTATCCCAACAACGAAAGTAGCAACAACAATAAAAGTGCAACACTAAGACACCACCACAACAACAACAACAACAAAAACAACAATAAAACCACAACATTAAGATATAACAAGATTTCACAGTGTTAGATAAAATCTTTGAGTTCATGTGTGATGGGTACATGATTGGGTTGATTTTAGCCAGGATTTCATCTCAAATTTAAAACCAACAAAGCTGTTATACTGTCTTTTCTTACTTGGTACTGAGTTCCAATAGTTATTAGCTGTAACAATGGAGACTGATCTACCAAACTCAGTAGATCTTTGCTGTACAGCACGGTTGCCTCTATTGGTTGACCTAGATGCCCTTCAATTGTCTGAGCGCAGTTGTATGAACTCTTTTAAAGTTGGAGCAGCCAGATCTGTCATGAACTGATGCCATGTGGCCATATAAACTATTCTCTGTCGACTTACATGGCGAAGGAGATGTCTGTAAACTAGTGGATGTTTTTTTCTGAGAGTCACAAACCCCGTAAATGATTTGTTTCAATCGTTTCAATCCAGTAACATTTGGCTCTAGAAGAGCCTCATGACTGAATCATTCTATCTCCATTCAAGTTCGTGAGTGCGCCTGCTCTATGGGCCACATGTTGTGGAAATAGTGCCGATCATCTGCTTGATTTTATACGCAACAGTTGAACTTTTTGGCTTAATTTGCCAATGAGCAACTTTCATAGGAATGAACAGGGCTCCGCCTCCAAAGCTCTAATGAATTCTCATGATACACCATGTTGATAACCAAAGTCAACATGACATCAGGAGATCACTGCCATCTTTGTCTGGGGGGAAGGGTGTGTGTACTTTTTGGTTTGTACACTGCAAAATCTTCAATGAGCTACAGGTTTTCATCATTTTCAGTTAATTTCATAACCTTGGGTTACATTTTGATTGAAGAGCATTGTGTGCCATTATTTTGAAGCCCTTTCTGATGATCTAAGGCAAGATACGAGAAAAAACTCAGCTTTAAATCATGCCTTAGGTTGTCTTTCATGATACCACTACCTTTGCACCAGCTTAAAAGATGAGTAAGGTACAAGTGTGAATAAAGTACTTTCAACTTGCGAAGCCTCTGTGTATAATGATTGCCAAAAAGCAAGACACACCTGCTCAGAGTATCACTATTTTAACATTAGTTATCAGTATGAGATTATGAAATGGGTAGAACAGACATACATGTGATTTGACTTGGAGGACCAGGGTCTGTTTTGGTGAGCTCTCTTGATGGCTGCCAGCCACATTTTCCTCAGCTGGTATGATATAAAACTGGACATGAATTTGTCTAGACTCCTTAGTCATACAGCCAGTCACCCAGCAGCTCTTCGGCATACAGTATAGGTGTGTTGACGTCATGAAGAAAACAGTCTTAATTTGCTGCTTATCTGAGCAGTTCTCTTAACTGCTACAACCGGTATGGGAAGTGGTCTTTCCCTAACGCCAGCCATGTAGCAACAACAGGTAGTATGTTGACTTTGAAAATAATATGTCATTGTTTGTTTGCAGCTTGCTGCCTTTACATTTTCTTTACTGAAGAATAATGCATTACACTTCCATCACCCCATATCTAATTATTCCTTATTACAAGCAACCATTGGCTTCAATTAATTTCTGTGCAATTTAAAAATCTATCAGTGGGCTATTAAAGCTTGTCTAAATTATGTTTGAGTTGCATTTTGATTAATGCAATTAATCCACAATACATTGAGGTTTGTTATGAACTCTATTAGCAGTGAGATAGATGCAACATCCTCCCTGTTAGCCTGCTATTAGCCAACGGAAAGATACCAGAGTCCTAATGAGTTTTTCCCTTTAACACCCTGATAATAAACATTTGGCTTTGACAAACCTTACCATTAATTAAATGTATGAATGAGGTACCTGTGGCCTTGAAGCATTCATCCATTTACTATAGGGAGATAATACTCAAATCTAAATGGATAACTTTCTTCTCACTTGCTCAAAACAAAATATATACTGTATATATGAACTGGCTACTGATGTGCCTGTTTCAGTGTACCATTCACATATTAGCACAATGTCTATATTAAAGATATAATCTGACAGAATGAATCTTTGTGAGTAGGTTAGAATGGGGGACATATTGAAAGGAAGATAAGATATAATGAAAGTGGAGATAGGAAAGGGTCAAGTTACTGTCACTGACATATTCATATTGATTAACTGTGTGGCCTGCAGGATTTCAGTGCAGTGAAGCAGCTAGCAAGCTAACTAAGCTGCATGGATTACTTTAAGGCACTGACATAAACATTCTGCTGCATTTCCCAGGGTGCCTCTAGTCCCTTTTGAGCTTGATACAAAGAGACAGTGACACTTTGAGGATGCCAGTGGGAAACCTGACAGAGCTTTGAATAAACAAACAGGCTCTGAGCCAAATTACAAGCCTACCCAACTTGGATGTTTTACACTGAGGTGAATGTATGGCAGTAATGATGCCCCATCAGGAAGCTGCCTATTCTTTTAAGTACGGTAGTGAGGTGAAGCCAGGGTTAAAAGCTGCCTTACTTATCCCTCTTAAATCTTGATAGTACAGAGGAGCAGAGTTAGTAGAAGGCAGTGATAATGCATGACAGGGCGCCTCAATATGTGCTAATGTCCCTGCAGTCATTCCTCATCTCCATACTGACTTCACTATAAGAAATGGGGGAAATCCACAGTTTTTCTTTCACTCTAAAGTTGAGTCCAAAGTAACAATGGGGCTCCAGTAAGATTTTGACTCCTGTTTCTTATAGTGTGGTCATTTCAAGAGGGCATAGCATGTGAGCGGAGTGTAGCGATGAGAATTTTGGAGGAGCAGCTTGTTCCCTCCGCTTCCCACCTCAAAGCTGCTCCAGGCCACCCCACTCAGTATTAATCTGCGCTCCACTCAGATTTCGCCCTGTTCCTCTAAAATCGCTCACCCCTCGCTTAACCTCCTTTTGAAAGTACTTTGTAAACTCATTGGTGAGCTCACAGCAGCCAATCTTTTCACAGACAATAGTGTGTGTGCGCAATATACAGATGCATTCTGGGTCAGGTACTCATGGTGTAAGCAGTAAGAGAGAGAGAAATTGGAGCAGGGTGGAGTGGAGATGAGGCAACTCTCCAGCTTTTTAAAAAATCCGCCCTACGCTTCGTCCAAAATCCCTCCATTCACTGCTCGCTCCACTCCATTATATGCTTTGCAAGAGGGGATCCCTTCATGGCTCATGTAGACTGGAGGAGTGTTTTCAGTGGTGAGTAAATCTATGAATGTAAATGGCATGTCAGTATTGCATCAAGCCAGACTTGAGGTACATATATTGATGATTTAAATTATAATGAATTTAAGTTTAAGTTTAATTTTGAACTACAAAACACAAAATGTGTTACAAATAAATTCAGTTAACAATGTTTCATATTTTTTTGTCTTCGGAA
Organism: Epinephelus moara; assembly: GCF_006386435.1. NCBI lineage: Eukaryota > Metazoa > Chordata > Actinopteri > Perciformes > Serranidae > Epinephelus > Epinephelus moara. The sequence continues at coordinate 32,200,031 of NC_065512.1, forward strand.
ACCTTGACTTTTAACCCTTAATTCAGTACAGTACTAGTCCATACCCACTGAGTGCACAGTTGGCTTTGGGATACAGGTCATAAGAAAAAAATAGCCAGAGTTTTTGTGAATTTGATAGTGCGATTGCTTTATTGAAAGTACAGTAGATTGACCACGTCAGGGAGTAGAAAAACGTGGGACAGACAGAATGACACACTGACAGTTTCCGTGATTATGTTCAGCATACCATACCATGACTTAGAAAAAATTAGAAAAAAGACAATATTCGGCCACAGGGGGAGCCACAGCGATCGGTCGCATTTTAGCCATTTTTAAGCATTTTTCTGTTGTTATAGCGCCACCCAGTTGCCAATTAGAGTTAAATTTCTCCAGTCACCTTGAGGCGTCCTGTTCTACATATCTACCAAGTTTAGTAAAAATCGATATGGCGGTTAGGCCTAGATAAGAAATTAGCTCTCTAGCGCCCCCATTTTGTTTGATGGGGTCAATAATGGAGGGGTCCCCTCAGATTATGTGTGGTCATATGCCTACAAAGTTGCGTGGTGATCGGTGAAACCCTTGAGATGTTATACACCTTTATGTGATAAGCCACGCCCTCCGCAATATTCATTGCCTTATAGAAGCTCAGTTTTAATAAGTTTTCCAACTTTTGCCAAGAGGGAACTTTAGATATTGGTCCCTAGATTATGTTCACCCAGTTTCATGCAGATCAGTCAAACTTCCTAGGAAGAGATCGATTTGAAGTGTTTTTCAAAAAATTCAAAATGGCGGAAAATATATATAACCATAAGTTATGGGTTCTTGAGGCAGATTTGTTCCTCATGAGGAGAGACATCTCTGTGCAAAGTTTCATGTCTCTATGACATACGTTGCATTCAAAGTTTGCGATTTCAATCGGTTGCTATAGCGCCCCCTTTGGCCAATTGATGTAATATTGCTTCATTGGCATCCTCCCATGACCCTCTACCACTGTGCCAAATTTCACATGGATTGACCAAGTCAGTGAGGAGAAAAACGTGGAACAGAGACACAGACACACCCACCCACACAGAGTTTTCGTCATTATATGGTAAGATTATGCATGTAGGGAAGAAAACAAGTTTTCCTTTGATGTGTGGCAAGCCAGCAATTTAGCAAAAAGATCTGAGTGGGTCATTGACACATTCAAGTTGCCCTTTTGATTTTAATGATGTAAAACATTTTAGACATTGTGCAAAAAAACAACATTCAAGATAATCAAACTAATTTTATATACCACCCAATCATACAAGGAGTTTTGTTTGAAGCAAGAGGAATTACCCCTCTGTGCTGTGTGTGTTAAAACTTATGGCTGCCTGTGCCAGCACTGATACTTGTGTGAGACTGGGTTTATAGTAGCAATTTTGTTTGCATGAAATCAATGCACCAGTGCAGGATAGACATAACAGAGACACACACTCTTGATTACACCCCCTAACTTTGGCTATGTTCAGACTGCAGGCAAATCAGACTTCTTTCTCGAATCAGATCTTTAAGACAGGCTTTCTGCACCGTTATTTGCAAGTGATCAGAATGGATTTGTGTGTCCAGACATCACCCACCTATCTGTATGGGTTGCTGTGGTAACAATGTAAGCATGACTTACTACGTAGCTACGTTGGTGGTGCTGCTTTCCGATGTGGAAGCATGAGAAATTAGACGTCCTTCATTTGGCCCTAAAAACAATTATGCTGTCAAACAACAGTGCAGAACTCCTACACTGCTGAGTTTGTGTGGTGCAATGCAGGAGTTCTCCGCTGCGATTTGACAGCATAATTGTTTGGAGGGCCAAATGAACGACCTCCATGTCTCATGCTTCCAGACTGGTATACATTGTGATGTTCCATGCTGCAGTCATGGCGCACTTTACTGTGCAGTGAGAGGCGTAGCACCATACACAAAGTACTGACTTGCATTGCGAGTGACGCAAGAAACACTTTGAAATCAAATTTGAGTGGCTAGAGCTTCCAAACTGAGATGCATCTGTAGAAATCCAATTGGAATGGCATTTTGAACAAGCTCCTTTTTTTTTTTTTTTTTTTTTTTTAATTTTATAGATTTTGCAAACTGATTTTGAATGGCAGTTTCTGTTGACCAGAACTACTGCATGTTTGTTGTGTCTAAGCATCGGCTTATCACCGTCATTTCCGGGGGGGGACCTCTTTGCTGCTGCTCTCCATGCCTTAGAATTTCCATGTAGGCAGATGGAAGGGCAGGGAAGCTTGCTCTTACACACTTGCTTGCGTGTAAGGGCAGAGAGGTGCGCTCTATCTGCCTTAAAGTGATAGTTCAGGTTTTTGGACATGAAGTTGTGTGAAACGCTGACCATCTGTAGCTCTGATGTGACGGTGTCACTACTGTCAACGAGCCTCCTGCTCTGAGAAATGGCCCGTAGCTTACCAGAGAACAAGTAGTTCTGAAGATATAAGGGGGACACGTAACCAAAAGGTTTTAAGCTACAAAAAAGTATGCATGTGTTTTGTTAGACTATTTCAATAATTTTAAAACATCCCCGCATTACGTCAGACCTTGCTATCAATTGGGACTATTTTCTGGCCAGTATCACTCGGCCGTGCAGGCCTGCAAGACAGCACGCCAACAGAAATCAATTAGACAGTTCATCACCCTCGTCAGCTGCTGTAGGTAAACAGAGGAATTCCAATTCCATCTGCCCAAAGAGAGATATATTACCTAATACCAGTCTATATAACGATGTCTGTAACTGATTGTCTGTAAAACAAAATGTTTGATTGAAGTAATAGCCTGTTGAGTTGTGGAGAGTACATTATACGCGGCCTCGTTTTACCGTAGGCATTAGTTTATTATATTAGGCGAACTGCTAAATCCATGACATGAGTAATCAATCACATAGAAATGTGAATTCATATGTGATTATGACCAATCTCTGCTTTGTTCTGGTGGTGGGTTAGCCAAAGTTGCCTACGGGTTACATCTGTAACAGGAAACCGATGGAATTGGGAGCCGGCGATGTTTTTATTCCCACAGCTGGGGAAATCACAAGTTGGCACCATTTTGGTATTCCTCTGTTTACCTACAGCAGCTGACGAGGGTGTGTCGTGAGCCTGAGCCGGTGTTTGCGCTGTAGTAGTAGGTATATATAGGGCTAGTACATCTTTTTCCTCACTAATA
>NC_065512.1:32204966-32219050 GCF_006386435.1 Epinephelus moara
TTGGTTTATTTATACACGCGAAACGCGTTCTCTGGCTGGCTGGATTGTCCGCTCGGGCTGCCTTACATACATGGTGGCGCAAGATGGCGGCCTCTCTAAAGCAAGGCCCTTGCTATATGTATATATAAAAGCATAATTATAAGGCTACGAAAACCAAACGAATTTTATTTTATAGCGATTATACACTTATATAAACATATTAATGGGTAGAATATTCAGATTCAGATTCAGATTTGACAATAAACCATGCCAAATATTACACACTGGCCCTTTAAAGCATTAAAGTCGGGACTGTACATCAAGTATACCTTCAAAGTTTTCTAAAACTCTGAGCTGCATGCTGAATTTCTAAAATGTATATAAAACTGCCAGGATTCTATTTTGAAAAGGACCGCACTGTTCTCATAAGATGATTTGGATTGCAGCTTCCTTTAACAGTTATGCTGTATATCAAATTCTCTCAACCTACTACTATCTGAAACCAGATTTCCACAGATAAAATCCATGTCCATGAAACACATTGTCGATTTGTCTGCTACAACTGATGTGTATAAAGAAAAACAAAATCGACTCAGATATGTAAGCTTTCATTTATCAATAAGTAAATACAAATTCTATTTTTGTGTCTGTAAAAAGAAGGCATATGTGCATCAGGGTATTCTGTGTGTGTGTGTGTATGTGTGCACTCAAGTGTGCATGTCTGGGGAGAGTAAGCTTCAAAGGGGTTGACACTGTCAGTAAATAACTCATGAACACACTAAATGGGTCGAGGATAGGGGAGTCACAATGGCAGTGTCCTTTATGAAAAATCCAGTGGCTACAAGTGTGTGATTTTGATGCTGGAGGGAAAGACCTTGGAGGTTGTAGTATGAACCTCTCATGCCACACTTCACTAGCTAGGAGGTAGTTTAGTCAGGCAAATCTGTCCTCACTTATTTGAGATGAGTAGAGTAGCTCAGCTGCAATATAAATAAAGGGGTAGAAGTGTACATTTAGTTGACCAGAATTAAATGTTCTATTCTAGGCATGTACAAGCTGTGACAACAGCAAGAACACTTTAATGGAATAATTTAAGTTTTGTTTAAAATTTGTTTTGCTGCCGCCCCCATCCACAGCAGTACATTGCTTAGCTTCTGTATTGGCACAGTTGCCTTCCTCTCCAAACTGGGGGTGTGCCAACTGACAGCTATGTAGTACACTAACTATAGATTAGTACTTCATACAACCCCATTTCAGAAGATCCTAACTTTCCCTTTCAATTAGTCCTACATGAAAACCAACCGGCTATTACTTTTACAATGAAACTAAAGAGATTATTTGACTGTTCGTTTTCAAGGCCATTTGTTTGTGGTGGTATTAGACTATGTTATAGCCTACAGTTAAACTTATTAAACTTACAGTTTTGTTATTTTTAGAAGCTGACTTTAATGCACTATTCAATTAGCTTTTCTCTATGAGCAAAACCTACAACTTCTGTGCTCAATGTGTCTTTCGATCAGCTGGTCTGGACACACCGAGTGTAAACACGGTTTTGCTCATTTACAATTCAAGATGAACAAAAAGACAAGATGGCTCTGTCTGCAAAAATGAGGACAAAAAGTGAAAGGATGCAATTCTACTCTGAATGGAAAGCAACTAAGAAAAAAAAAAGAATAGGGAAAAATATGGGTGCGAATGATTCTGAGATGGCTGGAATGATGTGGACATGATGCTGTGCTTTGCAGCATAGCACACCCTTAGTCACGACTGGACCAGCCATAACATTCAAAATACTATTTTTATAATTAACAAGCTCACTACAGCTTGTGATGGAATTTTCCACAGCAGCCAAATGGGAAATTGGATCACTGAATTGCTCAAACTGCAGGACAGCTGACTCAAATTTTCTGTCACGCTGGATCCTTTGTAGTTGATTGTTCAGGCAGTTAAATTAGTTTTAATCTATCCAGTGTCTGCCTGGCATTAGATACTTTTGTTCTATTGTTCAGCCCCTGTATTAAGGTGTTACTTTTTCATCAATGGTAAGATGTCATTTGGTCGGTTGGCCCACCACTTGGTCCAGACTTAAATATCTTATCAGTTACTGGATGGATTTCATGACATTTATGGATCCTAATGACTATGGAGATTCCCTGACTGTCCTCTTTGATGTGAGTGAAATGTCTCAACGACTTTTTGATGGATTGAAATTTGGTACAGATACACATGTTCCTCACAGCATGAGCTGTCACAACTTTAGTGATCCCTTTCCTTTCAACCCAGTCTCACAGAAATGAGTGAAAAGGACATGGACTCTTAATAAGGCATTATCTGGGTGGGTGAGTTAAACAAACGGATTTTCAACCAGGAGACTTTTGTGTCCCACGTGAAACCAAAAATCAACAGTGTTTTTCTGTCCATAAGTCTAACCAAACTGCGACCCCTTTACAATGAAACAGCTACCATGTGTAATAAACTTTGTATTGGAAATACCCAATACTTCGGTTTACCAAATTCTTGCAAAACTAATAAAAAACCAACCAAACAAAAAACCATTCCTTCTCTTTGTGTTTAGTGCTAATTAGAAAATGTTAGCATGTTGACATGAAAAACAACATTAAGGACATGGTTAACATTGCACCTGCAAAATATCAGCACAGAAACAATGTCATTTGGAACATAACACTTTGCAGATGTTAGCATTAAAACTGATAGTGTGGCTGTGGAGGAGACTGGACACAGTTGCAGTAAGTAAGCTCTTTGGCAACTGTGTGTTAAACATTTAACCAGAGCAAAAAGGGATTGTTCCTGTTGTCAAAGGTACCATTGAGATGAGAAATAAAACCACAAGAGTTTCACGAGACATAGCGAAAAAGTAATATCAGAATCAGAATTTGCAGAAGAGAATGACACTGAGACTGACAGGTCCGTCACTCAACGTCAGTACATGATATCCCTGTTTTTCCCCGTCTGACTTCATGACTGACTAGAAAATTGCTCATTATAAAATAAACTCAGCAACATACCTTGAAATATGTATTTAGTCATTAGGGCTGAGAATGTGTTACTGATTTACCATACTTCCTTCGTATCATAAAACATGAATGACAAAAGTTGTTTCTTTTACTCCTACTTTATATTACTATTACTGAAGTCTGCTGCTAAATTCAGCATCATGTTTTGCTCAGATCAGTTTTTAATACAACAGAAGTTAAAAAAACGTGTAAACTGCATCGTTAATGCAGACGAGCAGAGGATTAGCTGGGAAACATCACATATATTCACTTTACATGGAGCTACAGTTAATACTGTTAAATGTTCGCTGAATGTGTTAGAATCTCTTGATAAGTCATTAGAAATCATCTTTAGAAGGAGCAGACGTTTACCTTATGCTAGCTCAGGCCATGTTAAAGTCTTTGAACCTGCTTCACTATTTTACTGCTTCACTAACACATTAGTAAACATGAACAACCATACAACAATGACATAATACATTTAGTTATTTGAAATATACAAAAACATCATTCTGACATAAGAGCAGCTTTAATGCTGATCTTTGACATGACCTGAATGAGCGAATAGAAGCTTTCAAATAACTTTGCACAAACCATTAACTTTGCTTGTTTAACCATGCTATATCTCAAATTACCTCACTCACAAGTAACATACACATGTCAAGGAGCTTCAGTGGCAAAAGAGGACAATATTGAAAGTAGGATAGCCACGTTGTTACATTGTTTACAGGGGAGCTAGCAAAACCCGCCATTGCAATGGGCTGGAAACTTTTACGTTTTTAACTCGACCAAAACTACTATTTTCCGTATCAAACTTCATCAAAACAAAGCAAGGAACGATTTCAGAGTCCTTAGGCATGCTTTGTGATGGTAAAGCACACATTACTAACCTGTTTTTCGTTCAGCATGCCTATCTCTGTCTGAGGAATGGAACCCCCCACAGCCTTACTACAACTAGTGCTCCCCCTGGTAAGCAACTGCACCTTCAAAAGAGCTACCTCAAAACTATTGTAAAAACATGTTCACATATGGCCTCTTTTCTAATAAATACATAAAACAACTTTACAATTTTGACCGTACATTTGTAAGTGTCACACTCACAATGCATATAACAAGTGTAAATTGATACGCAGTCCCAACATCAGCAACAGACACAGGAAGACACCTAGCACATCATATGTAGACGTGAAAGTCCACTGACGTTTGACCTCTGGTGTTTTAATCAGTATTGTGACTCTGACAATGCTTTAAAAAGAGTGTCAACAAGTAGGGCACAGATACAAGTTACCCACGTAGAAATTTTGTTAAAATAGCTCAAGAACTTTTTGAGTAATGACCTCAAATCCAAAAATTGTTATGACTGCCCCAGTCCCCCCTATACTCATTGTCTTCCTTCATAATAAACTTTCATCAATACTTACCCTTGTACTTTTTGCAATACAAACTATACTGCTTTTTGTAGCTCATGCAAACTCAGGTCTCAAATGGCTAAAAGTAAACTGTGATCACAACACAGTGGGTGTGATGACAGCTAATAACTAGAAAAGCACTCGGAGAGCGCAGACCTCCGCCAAGCACCTTGGATTTCCCGCCATTTTATTATTTTATCCACTTCGCTTCAACCGATCACCACCACAATTTTATCATCTGTTCCTTGTCCCATTATCAACCTTTCCTGAAAATTTCATCAAAATCCGTTTAGAACTTTTTGAGTTATTTTGCAGACAAACAAACAGACAAACACCGGCAAAAACATAACCTCCTTGGCGGAGGTAATAAAAGGGAAAAGAGGGCAGCTATTACTGTGTGCTTGGAGCAGGCAACTGTTGCTCTCACTTAAAACCACAAGTATGAACTAAATCTATACTGCCTCTTTCCTTTTGATTTTCAACACTTGAAGTCATAACTGTGCACACTGTCATGTATGGTGAATTTAAATGACAGGGTTAGGATATAAATGGAAAATGCCAGTATGTGGTGGGGAGCTACATTGACTGACTTGTCAAGATAGGATCCCTGGTATGCCAATCAAGCCCTCTTTTGCAAGTACAGTCCACTCATTCCAATTACACCACCAGCATCTTGCAGTTGAGATCTGTTTCTCATACTGTGTTGCCACTGTAGATGAAATTGCAACTCTGTAAAGATCCCAGAAAAAAAAAAAAAGCATGAAGACTTTAATCGTTTTTTTCAAGGGCGCAAAATGCATCTCATGAAAATTAAATCAGGTCAGGTGATTGTTCTGACAGCTGCCAATAGAAGATTATAAACAGACACACAACTTGCAGCATGTGTTTCAGTTATATCCCCATAGACTATCCGCCATGACTGTGCTGTCAGTCTGGCTGGTCGTGTATTGTATTTGTTTGCTGACATCTTTATTTATTTATCGGTGTTTAGCATGCAATCATGGCTGGCACAAAACTCCCTGATGTAAATTATAGAGAGTCAATATTCCGATTTCTGTGCCAGCTTTGCTGCTATACAGAATTGGATCTGTGCCACGCATGTTACCCACACCTCATATTGATGGGAGAGGCAACAAACAGCATGCGCATAGAATACTAATAAGGTAATACAGAGTAAAGTAGTAGCTGCTTATCTGCGCTGAAGTTATGTCGATACACAGTGTTCATGCCTGACAGCTGAAGGTGAAGTTTGGACATGAAGGCTACTCTTGATACAGTGGTGTACTCTGGAGCTACAGAGTTCCTTCAACATGATTTGAAATGATCTGAAACAGCTTTCATATCTCGATTGACTCAAATTCTTCTTTTGTTATTTTTTGTCAGTGTGGATATATTATTTAGAAGGTGCTTAAAAAAGCAAGTTGGAAAGCAGTGAAGGAAACAGATTGGGATTTAGCATCGTGTCCGACTCATAAAGTGTGTATCAGTACTTTTATGACCAAGAGTAGGTCTAACCTAATCTAAGTCGTCATTAAAATTGATCTGGACTCTGTCTTCCAAAAAGACTCTTAGCACCAAGATCAATAGGCTGAAAGCTGCTGCTGTGTATAAAGCTTAGAAGTGCAGCTTTTTCCCTTTGCTTTGAGCTTTTTATGGTCCCTCATGCTTGTTACACAAAACATACAGCAAGGATCTGGTGGCCTGGTGGGTGGATTGGTGTGTGGTGTATCTGACTTCATGCTGGAGACCAGAGTTTTTGGTCTCTTGTAGATCTAAAAATAATGGTTGTAAAGCTTGGAGACTACTTCTGGTAAGGTCGTGAATGACATCCACCTACAGAAAGACAGTCTTGGTATTCTCATTGCTTCATTCAGTTTCAAGGTACTTGTATTTTACCTGAGTATTTTCATTTTATGCAACAGTATACTTCTACTCCACTACAGCTCAGAGGCAAATTTTACTCCACTATATTTGTCTGACAGTTTTAGTTACTTTTCAGATAACATTTTTTCCGCTCCCTGTCTAGTGAAAACCATTTATCCCCAAATGTGCTGATTTTGAATTTGAATGTTTCTGAAAAGCAGAAGAAGAAAATGTTCCTCTTGGATAAGCTGGAAAATACATTATCAGAAAGCTGAAAAGCAGGCTTTTTTCCCCTGACTTTTAAGAGATACGTGGTTCTCACATGACAGCTATGCTAAAAATTATGATGACCTAATGGAATATGACACATTTATGGAGATTAAACTAACCATCAGTATATAAAGTAGTTAAAAACAGGACAACCTTAAACATCTACAGAAAAATGCAACATACACATGTAATGTACCAGTAGTACTGAACCAAATACAAATTTTCAGCCTTATGAGTACTTTAACTATCTATAGTATCAACAATGTCCCTGATAGTATTTACATAGTTTAACTTCAGTGAGGTTTTGAATGCAGGACTTTTACTTGTAGTTGAGTATTTTCCCAGTGTGGTGTCGCTACTTTCACTTAAGTAAAGGATCTGAATACTTCTTATGCCACTGTTAGGCTCATCATTTTACCAGACAGACTGGGCAACTTGGTGGGACATGCTGGCGAATTGCTAAATGTGTTTGAATTGCTATTTAAACATCTGAGTGAACAAAAATAACATGAAGTTCCCCAAGGCTTCATTGTTGGGCCTCTTCTGTTCAACATCTATCTATGTGCTTACTAGTTTATTGGAAATAAAATATCTTCCCATAATTATTAGTTTTTATGTGCCACATATCTAGAATGGTCTAAAAAATGTGGTCCATCCTTTTAATTAGATTTTTAACATGTTTATGTTTGCACTGCCTTTTATCAAATAAAAGTTTATTGATATCATTCATTCATTTCTTGTTCTATATCAATTCTCAATCAATCAATCAATCAATCAATCAGTCAATCAGTCAATCAATAAATCACGTATTTATTCGTCACATGGAATTTTACAAGGTAAAACTCAAGTGAAATGTGATCCTATCAGCTCCTTTCACTTGTGCACTGTAATTAAGGCCCAATCCCAATTCCTAGGTTAACCCTCAATCTTAACTCTCAGTCTAAAAAATCCGCGCTTCCGCGAAGTGCTAGTGCTGTCCCGATTCTCAGACTGTTGAGTTGAGGGTCAAGAATAAGGGCTGTATGGCCCTCACTTTTAAGATTTTCCAGGACCACTCTTGGCAATAAGTGCTATCCCAGAATCCTTTGCGTATCATCCGCCAAGCTCAGTCGAAGCCGGCCGAGTACAGACAATTCAGTCAATGCAAGATGGTGGCAGAGTTATCAATGTGAGTATTTTCCTTGTTAATAGTTGTTTTAAAATTATGATAACCATTGCATTATCTTAGTTTAACTTCATTTTATGGACTATAGACCTCTTTGTAGCGTAACACACATATTTTTGGTCACGGGAGACGGCTTGCCTGCCCCGCCCCACGTAACCCCGGTTCTCTGATAACCGAGTGTGCTGTCATTCAGTTACAAAAAGTCATTTTTCTCAGTGATAATGTAGTTGTTAAAGGTGATAGCTACAAGTTTAATTCCTCCCGGCCAGTAGGTGTCGCACTCACACTCGCCCGGTCTCGCTCCAACCTTCAATTGTACTGTTTGCCAGGTTGGCCAAATACCCGAGGTGGACAGAGAACAAGAGAGATGTCAAGCGAGGAGTCTTTCGTGGTACCGTATATTAATGATTAAATCATAAATCCTTTCTTGTGTGCCCTTTAACGCCTTTACACACTGTAACAATCTCCTTGTAAAACATGTTTACTAACTAACTAACTCACTAACTAAACAGCTGACTGACGTTATATGATGACGAATGCTCGTGTGCTTTTTTTTTTTTTTTTTTTTACTTCATCAGTGATTGAACCTGTTATTTCTATAATTATGATCGTTTATTCATTTTCAGACGTTTTAGTTAGCCTAAGAAAGATCATGTTAGCTAACTATTTATTGTCCAGCCTGAAGGAAATTCATCCAGCTCCAGTGAGGGTAGCCGAGGTGTAGGGAGAGGCAGGAGAGGCCAGGGGGCTGTTGCCGGTGGAAGAGTAAGACAGACACTGTTTCCTACTACATATATATATATATATATATACTATACACCTCTGTTGGTAGTGTAATAAATCCATGTGGCAATTTGTAACTACTATTATATAGCTTTGTGCTGTGCTGTTAGGATTTGTATTAGATTCTACTTGTATTCCAGAGACAGAGAAGAGGCAGAGGTTAAGGTGGCAGAGGAGGTGGAAGAAGAGGAGGAAGAGGGCAAGGCAGAGGTTCACGTCGAAGTGAGGATGCTGTTGACTGTTAGTTATGATTTGACACTAAAATATATATATATATTGTAAAATGGTGGCAGTGTGATCATTTGTGCGCATTCGATTTTCACTGAAGATGAAACAATGATTCAGTGTTGACAAATGTTAAGCATTGCATAAGGACTTAGGACTTTTGCTATTTTGATGTGTTTACAGTAGTGCCGCTACGGAACCCATTCAAAGGGCATTTTGACCTGAAAACGAAAATACACTCAGTCTTAAAAATGGCTTTTCAGTCGTAGTTATGCTTTTAAAATAAAGTTTGACTCGGGTACATTCACATAAACACCCAAGGTTGCATTTTGGCAAGAGTTTTGCTTTAACGTTAGCTAGCAATGTTAGTTAGCATTAGCAAACATTTAGCTTACCTGTCCAGAAGGAAAGCGGCGACCTCCGCATGGCTTTTGAGCCCCTTTGCTTCCTTCAGCTGGCACCAACGCTCAAAAGCTTGACCGGCGTTCACTCTAGTCCTGCTTCAATGTTTTTCTGCTCAAATTTGCGACATATAACGCTGAGACGATGCCATTTCTCCACAGAGCTATCACGATCTGGCGACCCCTGAGCTCCGCCTCAAGTGACATCAACGTACTAATGCTATTGGCTCAGGGATCATTTCATGTTGACGTAGCCAACGTAACCAGATGTAAATATTTATATATTTTGGACCCGTCAAAATTTATAAAACAATTACTTCTATGCTATAATTTTTTTTTTTCAGTAAAATTAATACTTTTATTCTACACCCCTCTAGACATTCTGTGGATGTATTATTTTTGAAAAATTATTCGTTTTGATGAAAAAGTTGTAGCTATCACCTTTAAGTTGTTTTAATATACGTGAAATGTTTGCATCAACATTTTTGTAAGATGACTGGACGGTGTCAGCTCCTGTAGCCGTAGAGTCTGCAGCTGGTAACGTCACAGCTGCAGGTTAACATTAGTGATCGCATTATCTGGTGACTTTCCGCTCAATAAGTTACGTCGGTTGTTGTGGTACAGGTTATTTGATTGAATATGTAAGGGATAATGTATAATGAGCCGGTGAATACTGGGAAAACAACTCCTTTCAGGGGAATAGGTTAATAGGTTCTATTCCCCTGAAGGGAGTTGTTTTCCCAGTATTCGACGGCTCATTATACATTATCCCGCTTATTACACAGCTAATTATAAGTTAAATAAATAATTTGAGACAGAATATTGATTAATTATACGATTTTTACTGATTTATAAATTAAATCGGGAGGAGAGAAAAAAAAACTGCCGGCAACGGCTGAATCTCCTTGTCAGGGCAGCGTCCCTAGCAACGCTGGGCTACATAGCAACGGTCATTACACAGTAATATCAGACCTCTGAATGCCGCGACTGACCAATCAGAATACAGCATTTAATAGAGCCGTGTAATAACAACTTAAAACCAAAGAGTGAAATGTTAACATGGATGAAGGTCACCAGATAACACTTGTGTGACTGTGTAAACAGCCTCACCAGTTCTGCTGGATGTTGACTACAGTTTGTGATAATACTTGCAATACTACATGAAACTAAACTAATAACTTAACGAATATCTGACAGGTAGCTCAAAAAAATAAAAAATAAAAGAAAGTAATGTTGTTCTCTGTGTTCCATTTCAGGGCCACCAGACAAAACACAAGCCCTGATTCATTTCAGGGCCACCAATGAAGACAAGTTTACAAAAAGCAAGCAGGCTAAAAAAAAACTATGGGAGTGAGTAATTTGTAACTTGTGAACTGTTCATATTGATAACATAATTCTCGGTCACAATGGCAACTGTTCCTCTAGTGATCAAGCCTTCTGTTTCAATATGAAATCAGCACAGCTGCAGACGACATTGTCGAAGATTGTTGTTTGGTAACTGTACATTTGTTTTGCTGCCCCTGTACTGTCACTTTTTGGAAAGATTTTGTCGAGTATAGTCGTTGCAACATTTATGTTCTATTTTCACTACTGTACAAAGATGTGCTGTTTGGATTTTATGGTGTCAGCATTTCAAAACAAAAACAATTCTATATCATTAATCTATCTATTATCTTAGCGAAATTCCATATTCATAAGAGTAAATTTTGTAACAGAAAACCCTTGTTCAAAATTTTTATGAATGAAATGCAGCAATACTTAGAAACCATTCAGCACTCCACAAACTCCAAAGCTATAAAGACTCTGAAAATATGTAAACAATTTAATTGTTTGAGCTGCTGAACTTTTTTATTTATTTATTTGTTTATTTTATTTCTTTTTCTTTTCTCTTAACCCTGGCATATTTGTTCTGTTCATGTCTGTCACTGCTTGTTTTGTACAAGAATTGAAATAAAGTGTTGGGGAAAAAAAAACTTGACACGTCTTTTTATCGACGACTACTGATGACATATATTTCTTCTTCTTTGAATTGACAGACTGGACGGAGTTTTGGCATATTGCTGCCCCCGACAGTCTTAAGACGTATTTGCCTTTGAGGGGTGTCCCATTTTAAAAGACAGCCCTTAACACTTGGTTTTGAGGGCTAGTGAGATTGAGGGTTGAGCTTGAAAATTAAGATTGAGGGTTAAGGTAGGAATTGGGATTGGGCCTTAGTCCTTTTAAGTCCTTTCTTATACTGTTGGCTGCTGCATTATAACTCTCTTTGTTTCTGGATGGCTCTAGTAATCCATGGTTTCTTACTGTGGTTTACCCCATTCCAACCTTAACAAGATGGCCACATGGCTGCTACTACCAAAGACAGAGTGTGCCGCATTGCAGCTGCCACTGAATGGATGCAGTGATCCACAGCAGGACTGGGACAACACCTCTCATTTCACTGTCACACCAGTCCTGATTCACTTGACCGTTCTCTTTATCTTGCCAGAGTCCTCTGCTCTGTCAGATTGGCATACAGAAAAACTCATCTGGCTGAATGAGGCTGTCTGGGATTTAGCCAAGTTTTGGTGAATCAAAGGATGTTACAGTTCCTGATTTCTGCTGGTAACTGATGTGGCACGGAGGTCGTCCAGTTTACTTCCAAAGTCTGTACAATGTAATGTTTACTTCTGGAAACTGGCTGGCTAGCTAACTAGAAGTTAGCAGGAGGACACTTTACAGACTGGTGAGTTGATTTCCGCATTCCAATGAGTGACTTGCAGCATCACATCACCACCGTCCGATGCCAACCACAAAAAGCAAAACCAAGACATGCAAAATAGACAAGGGAGCCTAAATTTAGCACAAATTTAGCTGAGCTGACAGAGAGGCAACTGGAATCATCCATGCCGCATCTTATCAGTAGTTTTATCAGTTTTATTCAATCTTATCATATGTTCTATTTCATTTCTGATGTCCTAACATATCTCTTTTTATATAACCTTGTGTTTCTCTTTTATCTTGCTATAATGCCTTTTTATGACCCTGGAAATCCAGAGTTCTCGCGAGAGTACAATTTGAATTTGCTCAGCGAGTCACTCTGGCAATCATTAATGATGCTCATTACCCATGCCCTTGGAGCTGAGCTGCACCAATCACATAGGTATATCTGATATAGGCGGGCCAGAGGCGAGCTAAACAGATGGTGACAGCGCTGCGACGACGAAGTCTGGAATCAGTCAGTAAACATTGCAAGATGGCTACGGATGAACACCAGTTGTTTGAAATGGCTTTGGCCGCTACAATGAACGAGTTAGACTTGGCTTTTTCTCTAAAAGAGGAACAGAAGACGGCGCTCAAATCTTTCCTTTGCAAGAAGGACGTTTTTGCTGTTTTGCTGACCAGATAAGATAGTCTAATCTACCAGTTAGCTCCGCTGGTAACGCTCTGGATACGTCACCCCGTGTATTATTCTGATTGGTCGTAGTTTTATCCAATTGCGTGCAGTGATATTTTCAAATGCATGCTTGGTTACGCCCCTCGAGTTGGGCCATTTGCATTACTCATAGCCAGACCCTAAATCTTTCTAGATTTGGGTCTGGATTTCCAGGCTACCTTTTTATAACTTGAATAAGTACTTTCAATTGCCTTGTTGTTGAGAGGTGTCAAACAAACAAAGTTGCCGTGGCATAACCACATTTCCCGAACCTTAACCATATTTGCCATGGGAGATATTGTGAAAAGTGTTGACCGTGAACAATTAAACAGACCAAGAAAAAAAAACAAAAAAAAAAACCCTCAAAACCTACAGGGAGACTTGTGCCTGACCACAACTGCGCTCATTTTGGCTGAAACTGTTCATCCACTTCATTCCAGGGGATGGAAAACAACCTGCCACCTTCCCAGGGTGTTTAAACAAATTTAACAAACTTTCAAGCCGAGTTGAAGAAGCAGAGCAGGGCCCTTATTGTTCGTGTGCCCTTTTCCCTTTCAGAGCGGCATGGACCGCCTTTATCACACAAATTGCAGTGTTGCGGTGGGACTGTGATGTCAAGCCGCATTGTAAAAATGACACTCATGTTGCATGCTTGGCAGAAACCCAACTACCCAGGGCTTTGCTTGTGTCAGACTCTGCTGATGAGAGAGAGAGACCTGTTGGCATGTTGAAAAATTACACAACGATGACTGGCATGGTTTTCTTTTCTTTTTCCTTAGCTGTGTCTAAAAGGGTGTTGACAACTGACAGAAAACAGGAAAGTAAGGATCCTGTAGGTAGAGCTGACAGTGAAATTCAACTCAGTGTAAACTTCTTCTTGGACTGATCAGGCATGGTGGTTCAGGTCTTTTATAGGATTGGCTGTACTACTTTCTACTAAGGCACTCCTTATAAATGGGGTGGGTGTATCTAACACTGCTAAGTTACAGCAGCTAAAAACTGATTCATCACGAACATGAAGTCAAGAAGATTTAAAAAGGAACAACATGCTAAATTACATTTTTTGTGTGTGCTGTACACATAATCACATAGTGCTGTTGCTATATGACAGGACAGGGGACTTTTTAAAAAACACAATGTGGGTAATAACTGTTTTTCTGTTTTAATTAGCACGTATGTGTCTCCTTGGATCTGTGAGTTCAGTTCAGCTGAAATCTCTTGCTTTTACTTATCGTGATAAAGTAGTTAAGACTGTGAGGTCTTATCATAAAGTGGTACCAAAATACCCTATACATGTTTTAATTGGTTTTTGAAAACTCTGTTGTACTTGCAAAACTTAGATTTTGGTCTTTTTTAAAAACAGAAAAGGAAAAAGTATAGTATAGTTAAAGGGACATTGTGTAACATTTTCAGTTGTTTATTGGCAAAAATTGATGTCTGCATTCATAAATATGTCATCACTGGTGTACTATTACCTCCACCAATAATCTGACTTATTCTCGTAAAAGGAGAATTTCGGATTTGTTTGTACATTGTGTGGGCAAGTCGTCTGTGGGGTTCCAT
>NC_065512.1:32219125-32311529 GCF_006386435.1 Epinephelus moara
TCGCTAACAGCCTCATCCCTCTCCTCGCATCACTGCGCCGCTGTTAGCCGCTGTTAGCCGCCAGTCGCTAACAGCCTCATCCCTCTCCTCGCATCACTGCGCCGCTGTTAGCTGTTAGCTGCTAGCTGCTGTTAGCCGCTGTTAGCGCTGGCCTGTGATTGTATTACCTTTCTCCTTCAGCAGCTCTTACCACCTGGGAAAGGCAACCGCAATGCTGACCCTTGTTTTTTTAATTCGCCGGTCACGTTGCCTTTTTGATTCCCTTTTGCACTTTCTTGGCGACGAGGATTCCGTCTCCCGTGATGCTGCATAATACATGATCCTGCATTATGCTCAAAGAGTGGGACTTTGTTATGCGGCAGTAGTGCCACTGACCACTAACAGCTGTTAGCGGCGCAGTAATGCGAGGAGAGGGATGAGGTGTGTGAGGTTGAGCCACTTGTCAGTTGTCAAAAGACAAGACGTGATCGGTTTGTTTCAATTTACATCCGCCCCAACAGTCCTACTTTGTAAACACAGCCAGCATGGTGAGGAGGGGGTTTGTCAACTCGTGTCGCGTGTGTCTGTGTAGGAGCCTGAATGAATACTCCATGTAGTATCGGATGACATGGTTTCATCAGTGTTATCATAGCTTTTTGGTACACAGCGACTACAGTTGTTGCAATAGCCTACGTGTTTGAAACAGTGAGGCGCTAGAGTGCGCCATCTGTTTGAATACAATATATGATTTCAACGTTAGATGGGAGAAATTCCTACACACTGTGGCTTTAAGGAAAATGAAAATGATATAATTTATACTTTGACATTTAATTGGTCTACTACTTTGCAATAATTGGTGTTCCCTGAAATTTTATAGCTTTTCTAAAGTTGAAGAAGCTATGGCTTATAAAGATTAGGCTTTTCTTCAACATATTACAGTGCTTCTGCTCAACATCTCTGTTAAATGTTTAGTATTTTTCACATGCTGTTTTCATGGCCAACCATTATAATGGATGGTGTTGTTTAAGGGTACAGTTACAGTTTTTTTTTCTCTAACGCAGCTCTTAATCATGTCAATTACTGCTAGTGCACTGTAGTCGGCTACTGGTACTTTTCACTTAAAAAAATACACTTATTACACTCACCACTATAATTATCATACTCTTAAATGTGTTTTTTCCGGTCATACTCCTATGCAGTCACGAGAAACTGCAGCCACTGAAGTCTTGCCGCCATGGTGCAAGTGTTTTTCCACAGCACAGCGGGGCAAGGTTAAAGGCTTTGATGAAGTGTTGGAGGTTTCTCACCTGCAGCTCTTTATCCAACAGCTCACCACGGCAGTTTCACCTTTTACTACTTCTTCTTGCAATATTTAAAACTGATCCACTAACCAAATATTCACAACAGCCTCCACCAGGTTCAGCTGTGAAAAAGCATTCAGATCCATTTGGTTGTATCAGCAGTAACTCTGACACAACTGAATGCCCTCAGTTAACAAGACTGAAAGTACGGACAGGAACGCAGGGGTGAAAACTAAACTCCGAACCAAAAAGATTCATTCACACAACAAAACCTACAGACAGCTATGCATGGCAGAACCTGCTCTCTAGACCTTGCTCTCAGCCTCACGTGTTGAGCCAAATGGTTTAGCACAAGGCATCGAATGTTTGAGGGGGGAGGCCGTCATGGGTGGGCCGAGCTTGTGGTCTGCTTCTCTGCAGGATCACAACAGTGTGGCTTTGCAAAGATACCTCGTGCTGTTAGGACACAGTGGGGAGGCACGTGTTCATGGCTTGGCTTGGTACAATTAAAGTAGGCTAAACAAAAATAGTAAAACAGCATTAAGGACAAGATGAGCAGCCCAGAATCGGAGTAGAGCGTGCTGTGCCTTTGAATTTTAGAGTCAGTTGAGGTTGTTTGTGCATCTGATTCAGTCTCTCTCTTTTTGGGCACATCCAACATCAAGAAGACCCGGGGGTAGGCCCAGAAAATGCTGGAGGGATTATCTGTCTCATCTGGTTTGGGAACACCTCATGATCGCTCAGGCTGGAGGACATGGCTCGGGAGTGGGATGTCTGTTCCACCTGTTTCAGCCTGCAGCTTTCAGGTCACAAAAAAATACTTCCCAACTTTCAACAAATAATTTCAGATGAGGCCCTATGATAGCTATGATTTCTTTAGCAATCTATCTTGTATCTTTTTTATGGTGACAGTACAGGGATAGACGTTAAGCACTGGCCTCACGGGCCACCAAGCCCCTATATTTGGTTGCCAAAATATGTTTTTGATAGTCCAAATGTAAACTTACATAAATACAACAGCATACAGGAAAGGTCTTCAACACAATTTAACACAGCCCTCCTTAATTATGACACTTCAGTAAATGAACAGGCATTAACATAGGTACTGCAAAACAAAAATTAGTAGCCTGGGCTATTATTTGCTTAACTCACTGAACTCAACAGGCTTATAGCTGGGGCAGGCCTTTAATTCTTTTCACACAAAACTGTTGCTCAGCAAATGGGAAATACAATAAAATTGTTTATTTAAACCAGTCTGAATATTACTTGTATAAAGATAAGGCTTTGAATAACATATCAATTATGAATCATTCATTCGATCTAGCTTCGACAGACAAAGAGAGAGTTATGATGCTTGTTTTACAGCACCCGAGGCAACCCATTACAGCACCCGGCATACCGACACAACATCACTTTAACCCGTTAAAACATAACTCACAACTTGGAGTAATTTTTATAATTTTTATATGTCAACAACTTTTTTATCTCGATTACAAGGTCGGTAAATCTCAAATCATTCTTTGGTGCTCATGGTTTCAGTAAAATGTACTAACCGCTTGATATATGGAGAATCTATGTGAAGCATCTCCATATTGACAAAAGGTAAACGTTAACATTAATATTTGTATGCATGATCTCAACAGCTAACTAAAGTTAGCTCAAACAACCTGGTTAATCCAAAGAACTTCTTTACAAATAAACTGCTTGGCAACCAGGCAAGGCGTCTAATTGAGACAGGCATTTATTTGTCAAAATGTGTAGCCACACCGAGCTAGTAAAGAGGACTAGGCTTTTAATTTCAAGTTTTACGGTATGTAGGGATGTCCCGATCATCAGATTTCTTTTGCATCCGATCCGATACGAGTCCTTTATTTTGAAACCGAGTCCGATCCGATACTTTGCAAAACATTAAGAAAGAAAAAACAAGAATGCATCCAAGTCGTCCCATAAGTTTTTTTTATTTTATTTAAATAGTATCCAAAAAGCTTATCGGTAGTTCAGCAGCACAATATGTAAACAATTTAAATATCTTTTTCTTGTCTTCAACAAAATAGGCCTATATCTTTTGTAGTGGTTTGACACATGAAACAAAAATTATTCTTTTACTCAGTCAAACCCCACAAAGAAACCATAAAACCTATAAAACAGGTCCCTCAACTCCAAAATTAAATTGTTTTTACCTGGTTTCTGTAGAACAAAAGAATTATACTCAATTTTCAAAAATACAAATACAACTGTAATCAGTTTCAAGAAAGTATATAGTTTTTTTCACCAAAGAAATGTTCCGTTCCGTTCAGTCAGTTCAATCCAGCTCAAACAAAAAACTCCACTCCGGGATTTCCAAATAACACAGTTCACAGTTCAATTCAGTTCAATCCACACAGTTCGCTAAACAAAAGAAAACTCCACCCCAGGTTTTCCTGTAAACAAGGAGGTAAAGAAAATCCACTGTTGGCTCTGACTCAGTTCAGTTTCAAAATACTAAATCAACCTGGCCCGAAGGTTCCAAATAAGGAATAATGAAACAGAAAGTAACCCCCGGGCTTTTGCCAACTCACGGGACCGTGGGTGAATGCCGTTGTTACACCGAAATCTGTGACCATCGGAATCTGTGACTGCTGTACAGCCATCAGAATATGTGACCTCTGTGTTTCTATCTCTGTGATGATCCCAAATACAAATATATGTGTCCATATTAATGTGAGAGGATGACAGAAGGATTGAAAACAGTTATTTTGAGGTTTAAACTCATTATTATGCAGATTCAGTGAGGTCACATATTCTGATGGCTGTGCATCTAGCTCTTTATAGTTGAACTTTGAAATGAAAATACATCTGTCCAAATATTGAGGCAATAACAGAGCACCTGTGTTGATGTTTACTCATTTATTAAACAGTGCATACATTATCACACAAAACGTTGTTATAATAAAAGTAATTTACAACATCTACCTTAAGGCTATCTACTTTCCATTGCCATTGTTGATGGCCACACACACGCAGACAATGTGCAACATCACCCCCTGCGGTCACAGATTCCGACGGTCACAGATTTCTGTGCAACACCGTAACGCTCCAGCGTTGTTTTGGGCGTGGAGGCTCCATAGGATCCCTTGATATCCGTGGCGGAATCTCTGAGGTGAGGCCGGTGGCCGGATGGATGATATTCCACAGAGAAGCGCACCTATTTCGCGGACCAGGAGCGGCATAATGCAGGGGCCGGTCTACCTGGGCTCAGCTGATCAAGCCATTCCACTGGGGGTAGCATGGGTGTGTCTGGAGGTACCTCAGTGTCTGGAGGTGAGCAAGCCATCAGCTGACTGTCTTCTAAAAAATATATATATATTTATAAAATATATATATATTTATAAAATATAGTACAGGATCGCCACACTTTATACATTGGAAAGCGGAGACAACAGTGAACAACATAGATGGAAAACCTGGCCATTGTTGTTGTTTTGATTGCTACGATCTTTTATTTCCGATTCCAATTTTGTAAAAATAACGTGATCGGCGACTCTCACAGTCTCTTCTTTCACAGACCGTTGTTTCCTTGCTGTGCTTTTATCATCTATAATTATTGATGGCATAACAAAGTCACACCATGACAGTACTGCGAAATTAAAAAATTTACATTTATTTTGCTAGCTCAATGAAAAAAAAAAAGTCACAGTGAAAGATACAGGGTTGATGTAAGGGATAATGCCCGACGAGGTGTCCATTATCAGAAATGAATGGACGACGCGGAGGCGTGAACCGTCTGACGCGAAGCGGAGGCGTGAACCGTCCTCCGCTTCGCGAGGATATATATTTATATCCTATATTATCATATATTATGGACACCTCGAAGGGCATTATCCCGCTTATACCATGGTCACTTACGAAATAAATAAATATTAAATCAATTATTAATACGTTAATGTTGTTTTTTACCCTGAAAATCGTAAGTTTTTCACAAGAAGCGGCTGAGTGGACTATTTAATATCTCTTGCTGTGACGCGTTGCCAAGGTAACCGGCTCTGGCCACAGAGCCTGCAGCTCGGTCGGCCGCAGCTGTTATATTAGGCCTAATCAGTGGAGGGAAGTGAGATGATTGCTTAACGTTATGTTACGTGATACAAAGTATCATTTCAGAGGGCAAGTGCACCTCTTACCGCTTGTGTGTGTCCAGAGGATGATGCGAAATTTTATTTCAAATAATCAAAGTCCACAGATAGTTTCCTAAATTGTCCTTGTCATCCTCTAAATTGTTCAGTTCCTCCGGTGTCACCTCCTTGTGTCGCATCTCCTTCTTTTTATATTCTCTTCTCTCTTTCTCTTCTGCTGCATCCCAGTCTTCAAAATTATCAAATTCACCAAATAGGTTAAAGGAAACTATAAAATCACTCATGTCTTGTCTACTGTCTTGCCGTTGTGATAAATAAACGTATGTTAACGTATGTTCTGAGTTTCTGTTGCCACTAGCGTTTGAGCCAGCGCAATAATTTAGAACAATCAGGCTATTTGACCGGAGCTTCTTTATAGGTGTCCTACAACACTTTTTAACGGACACCCTGCAGCCAATCAGAATCGAGTATTCACCCAGACCATGGTATAATTACTGTTAACTTGTTGTGTTGTCATATGAAACTACAGTTGACTGTTTAACGCTTAATATTCCTCTGAACAGTTACCCTCTGTCCTGCTGCGTTAAGCTCCGTTAGCTGTTAGCTCAACTTGCTTGCAGTTAGCAAGCTCTGTCAGCTACCACATTGCAGAACTCTGCTGCCCACTGACTGCTAACAGCTAACTGTCTTTCCTCCCAGTGTTAAGAGCATGACGATTCAGAAGCTCAGTTCAGTTTGTCATTTGCTAAGTGAAAGTTATACAAACAAAATTGCTTTTGTCCTGTAGGCATCCTGGGGATTGCTGTTCATCTCAAACACATTTTCTAGTCTATGTTAAGCGGGGTACACACATAAAGATAATCAGGCTGATTTTGTCCTGATTTTCCCCCTTCCCGACCAAGGACGGCAAACGCCTGATTATCTTATGTCTCATAAGATTATCCTATAAGATTATCCTGTGGTGTGAGATGTGTTAAGAGTTAATTTGCTAACAGCTAGTCTTGCTCCAGCCAGTGGTGTAATCATAGTAGCTAACGTTAAACCAGCTAGAAAGCTAGCTTGCTAGCTATAAGTCAACACAGGCGTAATCTCCCTTTTCCATCAAACGCTACTCCAAATCCCAACCTCACTTGGCAACTAGCAAGCTCACACAAGCTCACAGCTAGCATTGGTAGCTAGCACTTCAACAGCTTCATATCTTGAGCTACGAACCTGTTGCAAAGTAGCGGACAGTTAAAGCCAGTCTCTCCTTGGCAGTGATGGCTAATCTCCATTTTGTGTTTTTTTTGTTATCACAGGGGCTACTTTGTTGAGAACGTACTCAAACTCCTCTGCGTTCATCCTTAGCAGCCCCTGGAAACCTGCTCTGTCAGTTATCTGTCAACATAATACAAATGAATGGCTTTAACACAATTAACCATGCGCATTGTCTCTTTCTTGATGGCTGCCAGATTTATTTAGCTACGTTTAGGCTATAGCGTTACTAGGCTAATAACACCAACCATTAGCCTAATTTGAGAACAATCAATCAATCAATTTTATTTATAAAGCCCAATATCACAAATCACAATTTGCCTCACAGGGCTTTACAGNGAGAGATGCAGGATAGACGGTAATGGCAGTAGCTTACAACAACATTAATGAAAGTAATAATATTATAATTAATAATAATATATTAATGTCTGATAGTATACATGTGTGACAATAATCATATGTGTATAATAACAGTAGAAGTATGACTAATGACAACAGCAGCAGCACCTCTAGCTCGCTCAGTAGGTTATAAAGTCCGTGTTCACGCTGTCTCCAGGATGTATTCCACATTCTTTTTTTTTTTGTTCGGGATTTTTCGGTCAGCAATAGTCCCAAGACCACCATCATTCCCTCTTCCTGTATGTCCTCTTCCATGTTTGTGTTGTGTTTATCTCAGTCTGTGGTTGTTGGGCGTTGTTGCTATGTTTCGTCTTCTGTCTGATTTCTGGATTTCGCGCGACTTCTTCTTTGTCTTTGTTAGATCTCGTTTGATCACGTGAGATTTCTGGCTTGGAGGACGAGATTCTAGATCGGTCGTGGGACAGAATCGTTATGTGTGTGGTGTGCTGTGTTGAAAATATTGGAGCACACACAGTACAATCAAAACTGTTCAATCCATGATTTTTTATCTTCATGTGTGGGGTCTCTCACAGATAAAAAATCTCTTAAGATTTATAAAATCCTTAGTGTGTGTACCCCGCTTTAGTCTTGAGCCCTGGCTAGCTTGCAATGAGTACGGTTCACTGTTTTCATAGAATGTTGAACTAAAGGAGCAAGTGGATCATGATGTTTCTGGAACTGTGATGTTACCTTGTTTATGTAATGTTTATTTAGACACGTAATCACATCGAGACATGTAATCTCAGACTTGACAACTCTCAGTAGCCACAAGGGGCCCCTTACCTCAGAGTAACTTTTTGTGGCCCTGAACCAGCAGGGTTAATGTCAAAACCTGCAATTATTTTCTTAAAAAAAGACTGAAAAAATAAAATAATCTTCATTTTGCTTCATGCTACACACAGACTTCACTTGCACATTTTGAAAGTGAGACGTGACCTTTTAGAAAAATGTTGACACAACATTAGTTAAGACTGACCAAACATCATGCTCACTGGGAGGACATCAACACCTGCTGCTTCCCAGCAAATGTAGCGAATAATCCTGTATCAGTTGCATCACATCCTAATGTCTCATGAGATGCAGAGTCTTTGCCAAAATGTGAGGGCGACGGAGGTCTGAGAGAGTGGAGTGTGTGTGTCTGTGTTTGGGGATGTGCAAATGCCAGAGCGCATGTGCATTGACTTTTTCGGTAGGCACCCCCTGTGTATTTGTGCCTTTTATACTCGCCTGTTTATTCTTACCCGTTTGATTCCATTACCAGCTGCTAGATTCTATTCAAAGCAGAGCTATCTGGGTACTTTAAATGTCATCACTACATTGCGTCATTCGCCGCTTTGAAAGACATTGCATCAGCGCAATTTTATACACGTTGATTTTCAAATGCAAGGCCCGTCATTTGAAATGAACTCGCTGCACTGCTGCAATTGACTGTGTTCCTCCATTTCTGATCTGGTCTCATTTTGTTTCAGTAGAAGGGATTTGAAAGTAATAAAAAAGATGCATATATCACTTGGGAGCCAAAAGTTGAAAGAATAAAAGTTTTGAGTAATGTAATCCTTAATCTTTATTCTATGTGTTTACCAAAGGGCACTCTATTTCAGTTTAAGACTACTTATACATCCAATGAATATTTGATTTAAGTGAAGCCTTTGTCTAAAAGTAAAATGCGTGCAAATAGATTATGCACCACCCCATCCAATGCTCTCTGTTGTGCACACTGATTTGATTAGGAATGTGAAGCATCACTTCATACATATTTATGATACCTACCATTAAAGCTAGAGTTAGAAAGTTGATTAGCTACCCAACCCTGGAGGGCCTTGGTAGTGTTTTGTAGAGTGCACACAATAAGCAGAAGAGGTGAAATAAAACTGCCAAAATGCAACTGAATAATGAAACCGAAATAGACTTGAAGTGTGCTGCATGTAGGGGCTTTGTAACACAGGCACTGAAACACTAGAAAAAACAAAGACTCTCAAAACTTTGTCTAGCATACTTGCAATGTGTTATTTTATGTATCAATTCCCTCCCAAAAATGTAATTTGACTATTCAAGTTTTTATACTGATTCTCATGCTTGTGGAATCAAGTGATATAATACTGATACGGAACAGTGTATGTTTTATGAAGTTACTGTGCACAGTGTTGGGAGGGTTATTTTTTAAATGTATTCCACTAAAACTACTGAATATATGCCCCAAAATGTACTTTACAATGTATTCAGTCAGATCACTCAAATTCAGTAACATATTCTTAATACTTTGCAATACTTTAACATCATCTTGCTGAGCTCATTTGTCTGGGTCTTATATTTTCTTGCCAAAAACACACAGCAGTGTCCTGGCTGTGCATCTCCTCTGCCATTGTCTTGTAGCAGGTAGACTGCACACACTTTTTAAAGTTAACATCTGTTCATGCCTCATATGAATTTTACATCCAAACAGCAAGCATCGCTCTGTATCCACACTGAATCCATTAAATATGCACTTCTGTTATGTCATGTAAACAAACCACGTAGGCTCCCTTTCAGCTGTGTGCTCGCCTGGAGAACTAACTTCTTCAAAGACTATCAGATATTTTCTGTCTTTCTAAACTTGTGCTTTTAAACAGAAAGCACATATTGTGATATTTACTGGAAATAACATAGCTTACAATATAGTCATTAGTAAGTAAGTTGTTATTGGCAATAATCATTTACCAGAAGCTTCCCGGTGATCTCCTTCCAGGCAGCTGCCACCTTATTTAGGTTTTGCAGTTAAATAAGCAAGTGTTATGTAGATAACTCCTCATTAGAAACATAGAAACAGGCCGTCGGACAAAAGTTCAGCTCAAAACTGCAGTGCTGCATCGCTTGTTCACTAAACCTAAAAATGTGCTTTTGATCCTCAAACTTAACCATGGCTTTTGTTCCCTAAACCTAACCGTGTGCTTTTGTTGCCCAAGGAAATAAATGTAATATGAGCTGTTTCAAGCAATGTTGCAATGATTCAAGGTTATTTTTTTTAGCAACTTAGACATTACAGTAGAAAATGCAATCAAACTTCAATCACTTGTGTTGCATTTAGTTAGAATACAATAGACTGTTGTCAATTAAAGCCCAGTCTGCAATAAAGCCTGCATGTTGAACATTACCAAGCATGTGTTGCCTGGTGCTCACAGTCAGACTGGACTGAGAATACATGAGGACTGTAACGCCAGAATTTCACTGGATGCGTGTCCATTGCGGAAGGGCTGCGCTGGTTATCCGGTGCGTGCTCTGCCGTCTGTCAACACCCACCGGCTGCGTTTGCTGTGCGGAGCGGTGCGGCTCTGCCGGACAGCGGGAGTCACGAGGACTCACGAGATCTCGCGAATTCACACATAATCACGTGATATATCAAGATGTAGTTTCTATAAACAGAACCACAAAACCAGAGGAGTAGTAGGAAGACACCTCGGTGCACCTCCATGATTAACATCTCCTCGTTCATGGGGTGAAATGACGTCTGAAAACCTCTGACCTGTTGACTTCAGGCCTGCCTCCGCCCATTATGACGTTTTCAAGGTGTAGTGCAGGGAAATATGATACGCCGTGAACACTGTGCATTTTATTTTGAAAATTAAATGGATGTTTTATTTTCTTTCTGTGCACGATTTCCTGCCCCACACGATCTGCTCTGTGCTGAATTGCTGCGCTGTGCTCTGGCGTCTGGCAAAAATAGAAGTCCTGCGTATCTGTTGCAGAGGGCTCCGGAGCGCTGCAGCTGTGACGGAGCCGGAATGCAGCACAGCTGCAGCCGGTGGAAGCACACACATTGAATAGAATTGAAACGTATCAGCTCTGCTGCCATTCTGGAGCGCAGACGCAAAAAACACGCATCTGGTGGAATTTGGGGGAAATGGAGTGCATTAGAGATGATGTTGTTTTTTTTAGGCTGACACGGAAGTTAGGGTCGCCCTGGTTCCCTCGACAAAAATCCAATGGGATTTCTCCAATTGATTTTGCATTATTGTGAAAATAAAATCTGTGGCAAACAAAAGTTCATGATACTTACATATTTTTTTCAGCCAGATAATGACTTACATCACCACAACGGGGCTGTGAAACCGTGTTCGGCATAATGACGTTCTGTAGTCTTATTTAGCCACTTGTTAGCAACCGCTAACAACCGCGAACAAGTGGCTCAAAAACTCACGGGTGGGGTATTTACGGAAGTATTTTATGTTCAAACAGACACTTAAGCTTGTGTTAAGCTTGTGTTAACCACATACTTTATTTCAGAAATCTAACCAAAAACCTATTAAAAAAACCCCACTGACTTTGAGACGAGGGAACCTGGAGTGCTAGAATGCTAACTCATTTCCGGGTTTTAAGACTCATTCCTGGACCACTCCATGTGTTAAAGTAGTACTCCAGGAATTTAGTATTGCACTTTCATAAAGTTGAGGGACACACAAGAGAGACATTTACAAAAGTTGTTCACTAAAAAAAAAAAAATCTAATTCAAAGCAGCATGGGGCACATTCCAGGAATCCTGGGTCCTACATTTCCCATATTCTTTTCAGAAGTGGACATGCACTCTGATTGGTTAACGCCCACTTCTTTCAAACTTCATGCTCCCACTCTGTAATGCATCATCACCAGAGGAAACCTTACAAAGCTCCCCCAGGGGTGCAGAGAACAACTGCTTTTTTCACAGCAGTTCTCCTCATGAACTGCAATCTACTGCACTTGCTAGTAACTTCTGGACGTCTCTGCACAGCACTGACCAAAACCCACATGTCAAGTAACTCATAAAAGCCTCAAAGAGCCCTGCTGGCCTTCATCAAGAGGGCTTAGCACACCTAGCTGCTCCTTGAGGCAGTTCAAAGCTTTGAAAATGTCCAGACAGGTCAAAGCAGCCAAGCTTTGAACTCTGTAACCTCTCTTTACTTGTTTTGATGTGTTGTCACTATAGGTACACTAAAACAGAGATAAAAGAGAGTAGCTTAAACCAATTATTTTCTCAGCTGACGTAAAACACGAAGGAAATAAGAGGAGACAATCTGTCACAGTGCGCCTTAGGGTATCGACATTTTGCTATATTTAGTGTGGATTTGGGGTCTGATCTGCTTTGACAAGTGTAAGCCACAAAACATTAGCGCAGATTACTTCTGTTAAATGAGACTGAGGCTTTGATTAAGTTTTTAATCAAACAAGTTGTGAATATTTTACCTGCTCAGTGAAGATGCAGTGAATCTGTTGGGGTTGAACTTCCTTTCATTTTAAGTTGGCACATTGCTTACACAGCTTTAAATTAGTGGAGCTGGTGGAGGTAGTAAACTGTTCACCATGCTCGGATCTCACAAGTATTTTCCTTTTTAATCTCTTCCCCCAACTTTGCCTCATTTAAATGTAAATTGTCGAGGTTCTGTTCAATGTGGTTAGCCCTGTATATCATTTATTTGTTAACCTTTTGCTATTAATGTAGTTTTTTGCATCACAAAACATCAGATCTGATTCCTGATGGCTCACCTGTCCTGGAGGATCTGATCTATTTCAAACAAAAAGTGGTGGCTCTGTAGATTCTTAAAATGTGTTCTACAAATTCATATGAATGCTAAAAGAACAGTAAAGACAAACCTATAACTGGAGATGAAAACACTTCTTAACTGTATTGGATAAGTTACTCTCAAAATGTAATACATCCATATTAAATTAAAAAATTAGCTACTTAACAGTATTACTCTCTGTGCAGAGCAATGCTTTACTCCCTATGTTACTTTTGTCTTATTTTCACCAAAATGACCTCAGCAGTACGACTTAGCATTATAAACAGATGAGGGTAATGTTTATTTCATAGCAGGTTATCAAATCACAGGAGCTCAAGTTTACTCCAGTTTCCAATCCAGTGGTGGGTGATAATGTATAGCCTAATGAAGGCTCTCCTCTTCAGCACAGGTCTGGTCCATTTCTGCATTCCAACATGTTCTCATCTAAGCTTGTCAAGTGTGGCTGCTTAGGTTAGTGGACTTTCACGTCTACATATGACTTGCTAGGTATCCAACTGCATCTGTTGTTGTTCTGGAACGCTGTGCCAATTCACGCTTTTTACATGCATTCTATCTTTTCAAAATACACCTCTGTTTACATGAGAAATGTACAGTTTCTGCTTTTTTTTAATGCACACAGTGTTTTTTTTAAATAAATTTGCAACATTAGTAAAACACCTCATATTACATTTATTTCCTGGTTGTTGTTAGGTTAAGGCAACAAAAGCACATGGTTATGTTCAGAGAACAAAAGCATGTAGTTAGGATTAGACAAAAACATCATAGTTTGCCTCAACATTCACATGGGAAGGGAACAACTGCCTCCTGGGTGAAAGTCCAGGGTTTGTTGGACCCATCTATCTCCCCTCCCACCTGCCCTATAGAGACTTTTCAGTTCCTTATGTTGTTACTGGCTGCCTTTCAAGCTGACACCATCAGGTGGTGTTATAAACTGATGCCACTTTTGTGGCAGCATGATAATGCCACCTGGTGGCATATCAAACAAGATTCCTTTCTTTGAGAATAGTCTGACTGCAGATTTTGGCTATTTACACCCATCCCCACAATGCCTTATTAGCGATCCCACTGCATGCTCTGATTGGCTAGTACTCGTCACATCGACACCTTGAGGACGGAAGGATTATGTAAGGTAAGGATTAAGGCAAAGAGGTTATGGTTAAGGCTAGCACTAGCCAATTTAGATATTTGTTGCAATTAAAGAGGTATATTTGCAAGAAAATAACTTACAGGTGTCCTGCCAGAAAGTCAGATGATGGAGCATAAAGAGCAGCACAGTCCATGGAGGGACTAAGATGTGGTGGATGAATGGGTCAGCTCAGAACTTTCACACAGTAGACTGGGATTTAAGTCCTAAGCCAGTCAATGGTATCTTACTATTTTTAGACTTAGTTGACTTATTATTTTCAGTTTTTAGGATGTATAAAGCAGCTGAATGGACACTGTGAGTATTAACTTTAGCAGTGTTTGGTGTGTATAGTATCCTATGAATTTGCACCCAAAGAATAACGTATAGTTATGTAATTAACGTAAAGATGGAGGTTGGGTTTAGGCAATAAAAGTTACTGTGGTTAGGTTTAGGAAAAAGGCCACATGGATCAGAACACGTGATTCCAGGGGAAAGTCCCAGGTGAAAGTCCAGGTTTTTGTGACCCATCCACTGCCCCAGCCTACCTCCTTACAAGTGCTCGGGACTGCTTCCTTGTTCACTGTCAGCAGTGTGTTGGTAACGTGATCGCAGCCTTTCAAAGTACGTGGGACATGTATGAATCAGGGTGCATTACTTTTCGTAGGAAAACCTTTAAAATTTGTGAGAACAGCCTGCTGCATCACTGACAAATGTAATGCAATTACCGACAAAATGCACTTTGCACATCTGAAAGATCTTTGTAGAGTTTATTTATGAAAGGTCATCGCAACAAACACAAAAATGCCCATTTTAGATTTACTGGACAGTTTTACCTATTAAAATTCACACCCACAGTTTGCTGAAAACAAAACACCAACATAGCAGTGACAAGTTTCTGTAAGAGAGGGGAGAGGCTGGTGGAGAGCCCAGGAGCAGGAACAGACAAGAATCACTGATAGTACCGAGGAGATGGTGGAGGAAGGAGGAAAGGAGATGTCTTGATTATACAGTCATTGCCACACAGCCTCACTCCAGGCAATTTGCTAAGACTAACACATTTTCAATGTGCCTTGGCTTCCTGCCAATCAGTTGCTGTGCATAGTGATGTGGCCAGAAGGTTTTGGATTCCGCAGCAATATACGAGGTCAGTGGAGAGAAGTGCTGCTGGCATCCAACACCCATTCTCCTGGAAATATGCTTAAAAAATGTCATCTGCAGGTGCAACAGTGCTGTTTGTCACAGATTTGAAATGACAGCATATACACGCTGAGGGCAGGAGCAGGAAGAACACATTAAATGCAGAATTCTGTCCCCTCCTTAATGGTTTGCATATATTGTAAATGTGTTGTATGTGGCCATGTAAATCACTGATATTCATTTACATTTTACCGAAATCTAAAATTTAAACTGGTTAACCGGAATGTTTGAAGACACAAAAAAAAAAGTGCCAAAGGAGAGTGTGAGGGAGGATTTACACATACACTAATGCTCACACACTTGCAAATGCGCACACACAGATATTGTCTCAATGTCATAGCAACTGTAAGCCATCATGCCCACACTGGTGGAAGTGCCAGCCGCTGGCTCCCTCAAGGATGACAGGCAGGTGACAGCACACAGAGCGAGGCAGCTGCATGAGATCATCTTCAAACGCTGTATAGGCTGGAAAAATCCTGTTTCTTGCCAAATGCATTTATATATTACTTATATACTTTGCCAGACATGTTTAGGAGGAAATGTATGTAACTCCTACCTAGAATAAGTCTCTATACTACTTAGAAATAGACAGGAGGACAGGGTGTTCATGTACTGCATTCCATGCCTTGTTCTGTTTAGGCTACTTTAAAAGGTTGGTTAATGGTGCTGTATGTAACTTTGGAGCAAGATAGTTGAGTCCCTTTTAAAGGTCATCAAATACTGATGCCTACGGATGGTAGTAGGACCGAATTACAGACTGCAAGCGCTGGCCCTTGACAACCTGGGAATGAGACACAAAAATCAACTATTTTTCTCCAGAGTTACATAAAGCACCTTCGGGGTTATCGATGGTCATGGTTGTAGTTAAATATTGTAAAAGTTGACTTTTCCTGTATTGTGTTTTTAATCAGCCTTCAGTTGAGAATTTCTTTCCATTTAGATCTTAATTGGCAAAAGATTTGCAAAATTAGAAAATGCCTGTAAGATAAAACAAAAACTGTTTGGGGAATTTAATTGTCCCGCTCAAGGCAAGTTAAAATTATAACTTTTTAAATACCAGTCAGACTAAAATTTAAGACCAATTTTACAATAACCAAAAACTGAAGGAAAAAAAGAACTAAAATGACATCAGTTTCTTAGGGTAAGAACAAATTTGCCCAAATGTTTATTGAAACATGACTTTTATGGTCTTGAGGCAAAGATAAGGGTAGAACTGAACTACTTATGTTTGTTGGCAAGTTTTCTTGCAGATTTTGTTCTTTATTACACTGCATGTGGTATTCCACTGCCTTGATTTGAAAACTGTATACATTGCCTCATACCGGTTTTAGCCATGCCACCAATAAAACAGTCTCTAATTTCTACCTTCAGCACATATTAAGATTTTTGCAGTATTGGTGTGTGTGTGTTCTTGTGTGTGTGTGTGTGTGACTATCATAATATAAACATGAATGCAGCTCAGGCTTCCAAATTGACCACAGCATTTTGTTTTCTGTGATTATGCCCCTAAGCTTGTTCAATTTCACTAAAAATAAACATAGTAAATAACATGTTGTAGTCAATTTTTGAAAGCCTAACCACCCACCATGTTGATTTATATTCTTAAAAGTGAAACTTTGTCATTTTTCAAACAGCTCTGTGTCACCCCAGTGTATGGGCAGATCGTGCAGATGAATGGTGTTTGGCTTCCCTCCAAGCTGCCTTGAGCTCCCCGTGCATCCGCCGGCAGAGGTCGGGGTTTGTCTTTAGACACTGGACTTTGCCGGACACTACACCTGTGGATGAGTGTGGAGCTCCAGGCACTGGTAATCCAGAGAGAGGCTGATGGGAGTGCTAACGCTGATATTTCCTTCTGTCGCGTCAGCTCCATCAACTGGATGCTTTCTGTGGAGTCACTAAAGTAGTGATGTCATGCTATTGTGGTAAGCTAGTTTGGTTTTACAATACACACATAGCTTAAAATGATCCCAAACATTAGACACGCTCTTCATGGATGTAAATTTTTGAGGCATCTTCTTTACGTCAGGTGTCCACAACATAACCATGTTGTGCCACAGTAATATGTATCCATGTGAAACAGTGAGCCATATATAAATATGGCTTAAACAAAGCTTTGATGCAGATAATCTGCATTGATAATTTTAAGTTTTAGCCCTCAACACAACATCAAAGCAAAAAACAATTAAAATCCTACTTCCCATGTTGTCAAAGATTGATTTAAGTCATTTTAATACCAATTAAGAACTTATTTTTAGGTAATTGAATTCAGTGCCTTTAAAGACTGTTTAAGGATCGGTGGGAACCCTGTGTTTTGCTAATCATTGTCTGAGATTTCAATATTAAGCTCTTTTTTCCAAGTGCTTATCATCTATGCTGAACCCTTGATATAAGCATGACATTGTTTTTTTTGTTACTTGACTTATATGCTTTGATTATGATTTGGATAACACCATACACTTCCCTGGAGAGACCTGCTGTGATTTCTTTTCTGTAGTAATCCTTTAGTTGATCTGAGGAATTTATATGTCCCCAAATCACATTTTTTTCTTACATTCTGGAAAGTCTCCAGCTCTCCTTCTTTCTTCATAACACGCCAAGCTGTGATTCATTTTGCTGCCCATTGCTGATATTTCTGGTCATATTGAGCTGGTTTGAAATGACTACTATGTGCTACCCGCTGTAATATATTTGTATCCTTTGGAATCTTACACATTTTTTTCACATTTTAAACCACAAATTAAGAGTTCATTGGAAAACCAGATAAAAGTAATTCTTAAAATGAATAAACCACCAGTTTGATTGATATTCCTTGAAATTCATGAAAATGTAAAATCTCATCAAAACAACCAATACTAGTCTGACTGATATTCCTTGGCTTGCACACACAGTTAGTATTAAAATTGGCCAATAGTTGCACAGCTGTCCTTATCCTTGCCCAGTGTTTGGAATGACTGAGATTATTGCTTCTACCCATGACGATGATATTCCATTTTCTGTGAGAGTGCAATTAAAGGAGGTCTGGAGTAATGGAACCGGCTCCTCCTTAAACATGTGCAGAGTAGCCATCCCTCCCTCTGCAGTAATTATTTTTTGATTAATGTATTGCTTTGTTTACCTCATTCCTTGTGATGTCTGCTGTTAGCATGTCATGTTGAAAATTGACAAAAAATCCTTTCTCCTCATCCCCTTAACTTTATTAAAAAAACACAAAAAAATGTGGTTTTAGAGATTAACGTTCCTCGAAGGACCACCATTAAAGGGATAGTTCGACATTTTGGCAAATTCGCCTATTGCCGTAATCCCGATAGTCATATGAGTAGGTACATTGCCTTTAATTGTCAGTGCGTGCTGTTCTGAGATCGGTGGGGCAGAGCTGCCCGCTGAAATGGAGGTGAACGGTACAGGTCCCTCTCTCCCTCAAAACTAATCAAATACACCATCAAATGACTCCAAAACGCTCTTGTGGACAACTTGTAGCTTACACATTCACCACGCTATGAAATAATAATGTAATATTACGAGACAGAGTTGTTTTGAAGCCAAATGCAGAGCCGGAACTACATTCCAGACATACAGTACTTGCTGGGCGGAGTGATTTCAAACAGCGTATGTTTAGTGCAGTTACTCCCGTCATCAAAACAACAAGTTTGTTGAGAAGAAGCCAGAATATACAGAGGAAGAGTTACAGGTTTTGGAAGAAGAGAGAGCAAGAAGAGAGGTTGAGGCTGCCGAGCAACCAGGGGCTGAGGGGAGACCCAGAGCCATTATTGGCCACTTTATTAGGTACACCTGTGCAATATAAATATAGAGTACGCCTCAAAATAATCACCGGAACACGGGGAGAACATGCTAACTCCACACTCATAAATCACCACAACTCCTGAGAGAACACCAACATAAAATGTTCCCTGGCAGTCTGTTTATTCCCAACAATGAGAAGTAATGCCAGTGACTTCACTATGCTCTGGTTAAGCACTTATCCTTAACATAACCACAACATTTGCATTTTAGCCTTATTTACCATGCTTGGGTTGTAGGCTAATGTTACTCAACATGGAGGTAACGTTACAGCAGAGAGATTGCTGAGCAAAATACATAACGATCACTTACCACGTCTGCTTGTTTTGTGATGCCGACAGATGGTATGACAGTATCTTTTAAGAAAAGCGCTTGAACCATTCCTGAGCTTCTGCGCTCCATCCTTTCAGCGTAGTCTTCCGGTAAAAAATGGCAGGAGCACACAAACATTTTCCGGACCATTTCCACAGGCGCGTGGGGGTCGATGTCCGGCACAAATAGCCATTGTTTCATCCTGTCCGTATTACTGGTTGGAACTACGTGAAACTTCACTTTGCTCCATGTCTTCGGCTTGTTACTGCAACCTTTTACAGTGCATGTGTAAACCATGAATTTACAAAAACACTTGTAAACTTTCCTCAAACCTTCTGGTGTGTCCAGCTGACGATACCACAAATGGCTACAAGCAATAACAACGACACTGTCTCAGGTACGCACTGTGTCACTACGCCCAGACACAATTTGTCTTAGAGGGCTTTACAGTCTGCACAGCATACGGCACAATCTGTCCTTAGACCCTTGCAGGTAAGAAAAAAATTCTCCCCAAAAAATATTTTAATGGGGTAAAAATGGAAGGAACCACAGGAAGAGCAAGGAGGGATCACACTTCCAGGATGGACAGATGTGTAATAGATGTTGTGGGCACAGAATAGCTCAACAGACAACCCATATGATAAAATGATACAAAGAATGTGAACGCACATTTAAAAGAAGGATCCAGGAGGATGTCAGGCAGCTTCCAGGTGTCACCAAACAGCCAGAGCCTGAGCCAAAACAACCTCTCCTCCATCATATAACCTGGAAAGAGGACAGACTACACAAACATACACAAAGCAAAACTGAATGACGTTATTCACACAGATAGAGGAAGAACAGAGATAGAGGGATAGAGAGGTAAAGAAGAAAGACTGAAACTCCTGAAGGGTGTAGATCCATATCTAGCATCTGCAGTGAGGCATCGACTGCCAGGAGAGAGAGAGAGAGAGAGAGAGAGAGGTCCCAGGATGGCCAATAGTCCAGCACAGAGAGTTAAAAGAAAGCGAAATGGATGGAGGCAGATAATGAGAGAGAGACAAAGAGAGACACACACAACACTGCTTGTGAGACACAAACAACAGAGGGATATCAAGAAGCACTGGCTTACAGTTAACAATATTCTTGTCGGCAGGACTAGGCTTAAATTATACATTGAGACTGAGACCGACCCACCAGCCAGATAATGAAAGAATGAGCGACTAATAGAAAGTTAAGGCAAAAAAGATGAGATTTGAGTTTGGATTTAAAGTTCTCAACAAGTTCAGACTGCCGGATGTCCATAGGGATAGTCTATCCTTGAATCCTTGAACACTATCAGTTGCAGAATAAGGAGTGAAATCCCTTTCAAGAGGGTTAGGACTCCTTCGTATGTTTGTGATTCCCATCTTTTGTAATAATAACTTTACACATTTTGCTGTGTCATTTAAAATGTTCTACCTGGGATAAGTGGGTCTCTTGTAGAAATCTGATTTGTACTCAACCCTCCCAGTGATGCAAGGTAGTTACAACGGGCCTGGAGCAAGGTGTGCAAGGCCCTGGTGCATGATGGTGACTAGGTATGAAGTAGGGCTGGGTGATATGGCTTTAAAAATGGCTATATAGTAAGACATGACATATGTCACAATATTTTGAAATCTCCAGCTTACAGTGATTTATTCACTGTAAGCTGGTTACAAACCTACGACTAATTGGACACAGCTTACCAGTTACCCTTTTAAAAATGTAATAAGTAACACAACTTTTGAAATTAACACATCAAAGTAATCTAACATAACGTTTTGATAACTTTCTGAACAAATGTTTTTAACTGGGCAATTAAGCTGAAAAATCAGAAAAACATCAATTAAAGCAGGCAGTGTAAACCTCACAACAGTGTTCAACAATGATTACTGTCAAACTTTTATTAAAAGTTCTTCATTAAAATGAAGAATATAGAATATTATATTCTACATACAAACATTTTACCCCCCAAATATATATTCAGATGTTACCCCTTTGGATTTTGATCAGTAACTGCAATTCAATTACAGTTTTTCTCACTAACTGTAACTGATTACAATTGCATTTATTTTGTAATTTAGTTATGTAACCCTGTTACATGTAACTAGTTACTCCCCAACGCTGCTCATTATCAAATCCATTCTGCTTGCTTATTGAGAGAATGCCCAAATCAATGAAATTCCATACTATATTTTCACTGCTACCAGCCGGACAGATTCTCACATAGCACACACACAAACACACAAGTATGCGCCATTGTTAGCTTGTCATTGATGCCTGGATGCTATGTAACTGAGTTAAGGTGGGTCAACTGTCACCACAAAATGTTCAGGAATCTGCTAACTTAACAAAAATCAATGCTTGGCGTGGAACCAAGTCTTCATCTTTTGTTTGCCTGGTGCTTAAAGCCTTCTTGTTTATGTTAAAGGGAAACTAATGTTTTTTTTTCAACCTGGGCCCTATTTTCCGATCTACTTTTGTCTAAATGAGTGAAAGGATGTTCAATATTTGACATTTCTCCAGTACGAAGCTCGGGCTGACCTGCCTGCAGCCCGTGAGTGTGCGCTATATTAAATAATAGGGCACTCGGACAGCGTCAAACAACGTCAAAATAGTTCCACTAAAAGTACATTTTTTTCCACACAGATAGGCTCGGATCGTTAGTATAATTATCTGACATCATAACGGAAAGGAGAAATGAACGTGTTTACCTTTAGCTGACTGTATTCGGACATGTTCCTCTGCCTGTTGCAATTTTAGTATATGTGCTACCAAAGTAACACTGCTCCCTCTCTCTCCTCGTCCGCTCTTCNATCCAGCTAAAGGTAAACACAGACGTTCATTTCTCCTTTCCGTTATAATGTCAGATAATTATACTAACAATCCGAGCCTATCTGTGTGGAAAAAAATGCACTTTTAGTGGACGTATTTTGATGTTGTTTGACGCTGTCTGAGTGCCCTATTATTTAATACAGCGCGCACTCACAGGCTGCAGGCAGGTCAGCCCGAGCTTCATACTGGAGAAATGTCAAATATTGAACATCCTATCACTCATTTAGACAAAAGTAGATCGGAAAATAGAGCCCAGGTTGAAAAAAAAACATTAGTTCCCCTTTAAGTATTCTCTAAAATAGCTAACTGTTAAGAGGCACTAACACTAGGGTAGCCAGCAACAAGATTAGCAAAATAGTTAAAGATGAGAAAGGAGGCTAGTTTTTATTTGATTGTTACTAATGGGTACACTGGTCGATTTTTGGTGAACAGTCTCTTGGTTTGATATGTTTGCTCAACATATCAACATGGACATAAGGAGGTTTTTTTCAATGAAGAGGAAAGTAAGTTATCACCCACAATAAATTAACAGTTTGACCAATAAGCCTACTTGGCCCATGTATAAACTGGGTCACAAAATTGTTTGCAGTTGCCATGAAGGTGGTGAAAATAGATCTCAGCTCATGTGCATAGGTTCATATGATATGAAGTGAACAATGTGTGAACTAAGTTAGTAATTGCCCTTCCTCAGCACATACTTGTCAACTCAGGAGTATTTAGTGCACCATAAACTAGATGTTAACCAATTTTATCCATTTATCTATTGTGCACATCACAAAGACAATCGCAAAAAGTCAGACTGAGTCCCCCTATCTATTGTTATTTATTTTACATTTATATGCTAGCTGGCTAATATTCTACATTTCAAGGAGCAATTTTTGGCCCACTGATTGGGTATTTGCAGTGTCATAGACTGGTAGTTTAGTCAGTTGTATTTACATTCAGTGTGACTTATGATTATCAGTGTGAAAGAATATATACTGCTCAAAAAATAATTATCACTCCACCACCACTCTTGACATCTACCTTGAGAGTGAGTCAGAGGCAGGGCTGAATGCAGAGACAGAGGAGAGACTTCCATAGCTGAGGTGAGTGATGATTTGACAGTTGAGAATAATTTGTGATGCAGACTGTCTTCTCAAAATTTTATGGAAATCAATGGGTATATTGAATAGGAAACGTCTTGGTCTGGGTGCACCATGACCGATATAGTCAGGAGAGCATAATTTATTTGAAAATTTGATAATTCAGTGTCATACCCTTCTGGTTGAAACATCCTATGCTCTACTCATTTTCAACCTATAAATTAACAATGCACCCTCAGATCCACTATCAGTCATTTTTAAAGGCATGGACCACCCAAAATTCAAAATGTGCAAGTGATTATCTTTCCTGTATATTACTCCACTGATTAAATGAATTTATATGTCATGGAAACCTTTTTTTCAGTGAGATTTCATAACAGGTCCAGTAGGCTCAAATGAAACCTGTATTAGAAAAATACTGGACCTTCAGTTCTTGGATAGACAAATGGATTTATTTTATCATCATGTGTCATTATGAGCCTGGCTCTGAGCTTGTACAAAGTGTACAAGAGCAACAAAGAAGATATAGACTGCAACAAAATGGCAGGGAGTGTAGTCAAAATAAGGTACAATATGATGATTTTATGTTTTAAGAAATGCAGGGAAGAGAGTGAGAGCCAGACTGAGAAATACAAAGCCCAAACAGCCTGACCTGAGTCATTACAGACCAGCAACTTCCAATAAGACACTCACACTTTATGAAAAGCGATTCAGGGACTATCCATGGCTTCATTATTCCCATAGCGCAAGCTTATTTTGTTTTTATTGCATGGAAGCCCTCAAAAGAAAGAGTCGCATACTGACAAAAAATATGGATCAAGTCTTCATGTCAACTGGTTTTAAACACTGGAAAAGAGCAATCAAAAAATTCTCAATCCCTCCAACTGACTCAAGCACACAATGTTGCGATCACAACATGCATATACTAGCAAAGAAGTATTGGAATGCAGCTATGCCCAGCCAGGGAGCAGCACCAAAGAGAGGCAAGATCATGCACACTCAAAATAATTAAGTCAATTTGTTTTCTTACCCACCAGGAACTTGCCCTTGCCCTTTCTTCTAGGGCAGACCTATGGTGGAACTGTAAATTTGTACGGCCAGAGCAAAGGAGTTTGAATAGTTCTTTGCAAGAAGCAACCTTGCTTTGTCTGTCCATTGTGGTCTTTACAGTGTCAATCTTGTGACTGCCTGTGGCTCTTTCCTGTTGTGTTGGATACACTGACTTTGGTCCACAAATTTGGCACTTTCTTCTACCAGTCAGGAAAAAACAGGACCATTTTTTAAAGAAATTGCCCAGCCTGAAGTGTGAAATTTCAGAACTCTACAGCCCCTCTGCCCTAAATGATTGCTTGTGTGGTAGTACAGGCACTCAGTGAAACAGTGGGAAGAGGTATTGCTAAGTCTGGAGGAAATGTCTGCATCTGGCTCCTCTGAGACGTGCACAACCACAGTAGGACTTCTGGAGCACTTTAAGCAGGGAAACTGCTCGATCTTCTTGACTATGGAGTCCTTAAAGAACTAGAGTGTCTTAACCGCTCCCTTCACAGCAAGACTGTAAGCGTCACAGTGATTTGGCAGCAGTTGATTGTTCGGACAAATATACTAAGGGTGAAGAGGTCTGATGAAATCTTACGTCAGACTTATGCAACAGTCTTTGACGTTATCGGTTAGATGGGCAATAAGACCATCCAGATGCCTCACAACAGGAGACCTCACAAGCCCTACACAGGAAATGCAGCAGTGTTCACACCAGCATTCACTAAAGAGCACTATAGAGTACAATACTTCAGTGTTAGATGTTGTTGATGTAAAGATGACCAAGCCCTTTGACCAGTGCAGCTTCAACAGTTTTAACAAGTTGAAAAGGGTGCTAGTCTCTGGAAAGAAGGAAGAAGAAGACGTTGTTAGTCTTTACCGAAAACTAAACGTAGTTCACTAAAGGTGCAGCGACAGTGCTAAAGCTTCAGTGTCCATACAGCAGTAAACTCTCCCAAAGCTATGCTGCCAGAGCTCATGCTCTCTTTACACAAGAGAGTCTTTGTTTTAACTTTTTCTTGTAGTGCCACACTCAGTCAAAGCAGAACAAAGTTTCAGTGCCTTAAGAAGGATGAAGACATGGCACCGCTCCTCCATCAGTCAACATTGTTTGAACAATGTGGGCGTCTGCCACATCCATCAAGTCAAGCTTGATCAAGTTGACATACAGGAGATCCGCCAACTCTGTATCTCTGCAAATGATAATAGAAGGCGTGGCCTTCATTTAGTCTAAGGACAAGAAAAGCAAGTAAACAAAGGGATGAAGGGGACTAATGAAAAAAAAAACAATTCAGAAAGTATCAAGGCGGGGTGGAGGTATGGCTGTAAGTTTGTATCTTTTATTATATATAAATCTTTTAACTGTTACTCCAGTGCTACCACTACATTAGTTGATACAACTAGGCACCTGATAATTGTGTAAGTTTATGACATTTATTAAGTAACTAGTCCATACCCGGGGATGTGTTATGTATAGAGGAATAAGAAATCAAAAACAGTATATTAGAGGAAATGCAAAATCAGAGCACTGTAAATGCACTGTGTAATAAATATTAATGTAAGACAAACAATGCACACCGTAGCCTATTTAGAAACATGCTTTATGGCAAAATACATGGAGCATAGTTTTGGCTGACAGCATGGAGGCACGCACGTGCGCGGGGCCGTGCGCGGGCACACAGGTACACACATACACACGCAACACGGAGAAAGAATGAAAGAAACAGTGCAAAGTGCACAGCGCAATGTTTAGTTTGTAATGTTTGTAGGCTAATGTCAGTAAAGTGAAAATAAGTAATGGCTGGCTCGTGCACACAGACGCAGATGCACGTTCGTTCAGTAAAATAATTACCTTAGTCTTCAGCAAGTGTTGGTGCTTGAAATTGCATGTCCCAGCCATAAACTGTGGTCCGAGCGCAGGTGTTTTCCAAGTGGTTTCGATCCACAAGTGTTGGAGATAAAGGCTTCCCAGCCAAACTGTGGTCCCAGTGCAGGTGTTTTCCAAGTGGTCTCTGCGCATGCACAGCTCGTGCTGCTAATGGCACTCACAGTATGAATGGGTAGTGGGAAAAAACGCAAATATAAACAGTAAAAATGTGAGAAAAATGCAAAAATGGCATCGTGGCTGTCTGCACATGACCAAGATGAAAGCCTATGTGCAAGTTCAGAGAAATAGGTCAAAGCAGTGAGGAGGAAAACGGATGATAACAGATAACAGAAACAATTTCAACAATTTCCCCCCGGGGATTAATAAAGTATTCTGAATCTGAATCTGAATGGAGGGACAGAGGTTTCTCCATTTAATAGTAGGATACAAGAAAAGCAAAAAGCATAAACCCCGTTAAGTCATGGTTGGTGATTAAGTGTGTCCCATTCATTTAAATATTTCATGAGACTTTTGATTTCTCTGTATTGAATTTTCATTTATTTGCTATTTGAGAAGTTAGTAAAAACGTATTTTTGGCCTAAAAAGTATATATCAGGGGCCTATGTAGTCCGTGAGCCAGTAGGGTTGGTCGGTACCAACTGGGGGGAATAATTCTCATAGTGATTTTTAGCTAGGTATACATCTCTAGTGTTCGAAAAAATGTGATAGCCTTGCACCGGTGGTAGCTTTCTGTGTGCTATCACTTATCGCTTGTTGGAAAGGTGTGGTTGTACTGAATCCAGCGATACCAAAACTGTAAAGATAGCCTGCATATTCAGGGAGTCAGTCCACTAAACATATGAGGTGTCCCCAATGAAAGAAAACAAAACTGTAGCTTTTGACTTCAGTTGATTTGTAGAGATCCCTTATCTTATTATTTAACAATTATTGGCCTGTTGTTTATGTTGGAAAAGTCAATAAAAACCCTAAGGCACATGTAATCACATGGATTTTAATAATAAAATTGTGAATCCTAATGTAGAGGGTGCTGTACGTTGTACAATCAGAGTCCAATATGGAGCATCCAAGAGGGGTTTTGGGGTTGAAAGCATTGGGGGAGAGCTGTCTGAGAGAACAGAGTGATCCAGGGTGACGTAGGGAGGGATTGGTGGTTCTGAATAGGGGTTTGGGTCCAAGATGGTGGGACAGTGGAAGGAAGGAGTCCAGTGACAGTGAGGGTGGAGCATTGGAGGGTGAGGAGACAATGGAGTTTCAGTGGAGGAGGCCTGGAAGAAGTAGAGGAGAAAGCTGGTACAAGTGTACATGAATATATGAAACTATACTCAAAAGCTTGCAACTGACCAACAGTAGTAGGCTTTAGTCTGTAACCAGGGAGAGGGCAGTGAGTCAGGCTGAGCACTCCATGAGAGAATAAAAGTTGAGGTGACCGGAGGACAAGTTAATCCTGAGGCAGAGACAGAGACAAGGTAAGGCAGGGCACACCAAACAAGCGAAGCAGGCAAACACTATTATTGTTACTGTACTGTTTACTTCTTTTACATTACCTAATAATCACAACAGTCATCCTCGTCTTACACATCTTCATCTGAACTTTCCACACTATCATCGGTAGATGCCTGTTTCTCACATTGTGTCTGCACATGTCTGTACATCTGAGGCCATTTGCAACACACACACATCT
The DNA here is from genome assembly GCF_006386435.1 of Epinephelus moara. NCBI lineage: Eukaryota > Metazoa > Chordata > Actinopteri > Perciformes > Serranidae > Epinephelus > Epinephelus moara. Next base: position 32,246,656 of record NC_065512.1, read on the forward strand.
TGGAAGTGTGCATTTTTTTTGTACAGTTACAGGCCAGTAGATCCAGGATGGCCTCCGGTGCTGGCTGGCCTTCCATCCAATCAACCACCAAGTCTTCAGTGTCCTCTTCTTTCTCCATCTTCCATCCTCTGCCAACAGGGCTTGGGACTTGGGGGTTGTTCTCCAAACACCTTCTCCATATACAAGCTTGAGAGTTGGCTCGCTGTGCATGTTTTCTTAAGCAGTCCTTACACAGTGGGAGTTGATGGCTTTCAATTTCACCTTTTTTGGTACAGAAAAGGTGATACCTGAGGTTGTTGACCTTGGTGGTTGATGGTTTTGGAGCATACAGGGCACATGTAAATGCCACGAGTTTGTCCATCAGTTCTGGGGAGAGGTCCCAGTCCTGGCACAACTCTAGGAATGTGTCCTGAGTTTCCCTTTTGCTGGTCAGGAGTTTTAAGGCGCTTGTCTTCCCTTTGCCAGCAAAGACAAGATTGATGCCCCATTATTCTGGAAGTGTGGCACTAGAACCCATACAAGGCTTGTGGATATTAAGAGGGTGACTGCCACAGTTGGCATATCACATCCTATTACACTCCTAGAGTTGGGCCAGGACTTCTTTCATTTGGGACACCTCATATGTTTAGTGGACTAACTCCCTGAATATGCAAGCTATCTTTATAGTTTTGGTATCGCTGGATTAAGTACAACTACACCTTTCCAACAAGTCCTCATATATGTTCCTATGACAATCCATGGCAGAGATATTGCAAAGTAATTGAGAGCATTCTACATAGATGCCCATCTTTTACATTTCCGCCTATTTTAGGTATGTGTTTATAAGTCTGTATCTCCTATCTGCATTGAGATATTTACATTCTGTTTTTTTCTGTTATGTAGAGGGATATCCTGCCGTCAGGCATGACAAGTTTGGTAGCTCTCAGAGCTTGCATTGTCAATTTACATGGATTTATATGACTTAACCTCCATTTGGCCAGGCTTTTTTGAGCTCTTTTTTAGTTTTCCTATGGGGTTATAAATCAAGTGCAAGGCTATCACATTTTTTCTAACACTAGAGATGTATACCTTGCTAAAAATCACTATGAGAATTATTCCCCCCAGGTGGTACCGGTGGGCCAAATTTGGGGCTCACGGACTAATGCCACATAGGTGTAATCTGCTCTCACTCAGTCGCCATATAACGGGTTGAAATAAATGAAGTCACTCAGTATCTGTAAGCTCCAATAGTTGGTTGAGTTCTAAATATCACCTTCTCATTAATTTAATGTGTAGATGATATTGCCCTTCACTGAGTGGCTCATTCCTACATCATTTCTCACCCCTCATTTCCCCGTTGTCGTATTTAATTGAATTTTACCCACATCAGTATTTTGTTCTACATTACCTCTTTCCAAAGATATCAGGATCCTTTTTTTTGTATTCACGCAACTTTTCCCTTGCTCATATTGTTTCCTGGTTTGGATTGCTTGTTGCAATCTAGAATCTCTATGAATTCTCCCTTTTACTCACTCAGCATCCTTGTCTTGTATGTTTGCCATGTATCCCCTTGGTTGTGATGTCTTGTGCTGCCTCCCTGGCATCCTCTTACACTCTTTGTTCCAATGGATTCATATTTTTGTGAACAGGATCTTGAAAACAAACCCCCTTCTCTTTCAATCCCTTCATAATATCCATGCATGTTCTGTTTCTGGACAGTTTCAATGGGATGATCATGTTCTCCCACCTGTATCTTCTTCTGCCAAACTTTCTTCAGAAACATTTCCTTTGTTTCAAGCTAAAGAAAAATGAACACTATTGAGCTCTGGGTACCACCTGAACTCTTTTTGTTTGACAGCTCTGTGGGTGCATTGGAGCTTCAGGCTGGCTCCCTTAAGTGGCTCCAGTTCTGTTTTTTAAGAGTTTTCTAATAGTATACATGATTGGGTTTATTTGACAGACGGAGATGTTGTAGAAAGAACAAATGTAATATAATGAGAGTGATTGTTTTGCAGATACACTTAATGCAAGCAGATCCTCATTATGTGGATTAATTATGATCCTTACAACATGCATTTGCTATTGCAAATTAGTTGTGTATATATATGTAATTTTAAGGAGACAGTGTTAGCTGGGTTGAAAACCACAGGAACTATAGAATGGAGTTAGGGGGTGATCACACAGAAATGAGACGCTAGAGACGCGGACGCTTCAAAGATGCTTGAAACGCTGGAAGCGCTTATTCAATGCGCGCTAGCTACTGGCGTCTGATGCTCAAAAAAGTTGAAAATATTTTAACTTTTCAGTGTCTACGTGCATCTAAAAAGAAGCGTCTACAAAAACGCGCGTCTAAAAAGACGCCGGAAAAACGCCTGTGTAAAAAGAGGCTTGAGCAATTGACCTCGGTGGAGGTCTACACCGTCCAAGTGCCCTTCTACTCTACAGATGTTAAAAAGAAGTGAGTCTAAAATAGACCCCTAGGGGAACCCAACAAAACATCTTCAAGCACAATAGGCTTGAAACACCTCTACCTATGTACAAGGCTATATTTTTTAGAAAGATCAACCTTTTTACAACAGTGCCATAAGATCATGATTCAGAGCGGAATAAAATTATGTACAGGAAGTTAGTTAATGTAATTAATTGTTTTGAAAATTTTGGTAATGACCTCTAAGAACCCATATACAAAACAATTTTAGAATGACTCAGTACTTGCAGACTTTTGTATAACTAGTCTAACTTAATTTAAAAAAAAAAAAAAAAGAACTGCTGCAGTTTAAGAAAATACTGTATTTCTTCCTTGACAGATGCAGTGTATCTTAATATTTCTTTATTTATGACCATTGTGTATTTAGAGGCCAGAGAAGGACAGGAAGCTGCGTTATTTCCACCCACAGCCACTGTCACACCTCTTAGTGCCTCTATAATTTATTAATAAATGTAGAGACTAGCCATGACCAAAGCTGAGACCATACTTATGAGCTCTTAGTTGACATCCAACCACATCCACACCCACATCAAACACATGCAAACAAGACCACACACATTCCCTGGAGGATTACCTTTAACCATGACTCATACAAGCCTAATGCTAACGATGAAAGAACCCATTTCACTTACACTGAAGGCAATGATAGCAAAACCATAAAGCATGCTCTGCAGTGGACACTGTGGATGTGAGGACCCAGTTTCAGAGAAGTATTATCCATCTGACAATACTACTGACAGAAGGGCTAACTGACACAGAGAGACAGAAGAACAAGCTCACTGGGAAACTGTAGGGCTAGCTGCCTGCGATACTGGAGAGGTGATTGACAAAGAGGCAGCAGCCAGGAAACAGAAAGGCAAACCCACTGAGGAACCTTCACATAGCTCCTGACCATGAATACTGTTTTAATGTACAGTCTGCTACAGTCTCCTAACAATACTAATAATATTCCAGAGAAAAACAGTTCCTTATACAAAGCTGTTGTATTAAACCACCTTGAAAATAACTTATACATGACGTACTGTATATATAACTAGTATCAATGAAGAGAGAGATTGAAGGCAAAGTTAACACACCATTATTTGGGATTCACTACCATATTTACTAAGTGAGTCTTTTCCTGCACATTTTTACAGATATTGTTTGTTGCAAAAAAAGACTAAGCTTTTATCAAAATGTTGGATGCTGATATGAAACAGAATGTGCTAAATAAAATCAGAGTTAAAACCATAAGGTTAAGAGAAAGACAAATTTAGACAGATTCACTGCAGTCCAGAGAGTTACAATAGGCCTTGATATTTGAACAAAAAAGGTACTTGCTGCATAATTCCTCACCATTACCTCCTGCTAATTTTGTGCAAAGCAAAATAAAGCACAACACATTTTGGTGACCCGAAAACAATTATCCCACCTGCACAGATCACAGTCAACAAAAGCACGTCTGGCAGTTTGAATGCAAGAATAGAACAGAACTTTAATTGCCCAGGCAACCAGAGTCAATGGTATTTGCTTTCGGTACATATATACAGGACACTGCTTCATAATCACAACATCAACAAGTGCATACAGACATACATGAATAAAGTGCATACAGACATCCACAGAGCATACTGTGGAAAACAATAGCCCTGTAGCCAAATCCCCCACAACGTGACACAAGAATAGATAGACAGTCATCATGTACACATACAGTATGACTACTGCTCTGCTGTTGCACTTGTCACCCTATTTCTGTAATGCACCCAGCTGCTTTCTGCCCACATGTAATTTAAGTCAACCAAGTTTAATGGACAAAGAGCAGCGCTGTTTCCTCTCTGCTGGAACCACAGTTGGCTTTGTTGTGGCTTTAACTCTTAAGAATGTATTATATTCTTGGTATCAAGCTTTACACAACATCATTATACCATTTATTTTTTATATTCCTACCCAGCAGGTTCACAGCAGGAGTAAATCCAGTAATGAGCCAAAATGACACCAGCCCAGCCACACTGATCAAAATACATTTTGTAGCAATAAATATAAATTTAATGATGAAAGAAATACAAACTCGATCAATTGGCTGTGTTGACCTGATTTGGCTTTTGATTAAAAAAAGAAACCATTACGCCGTGGCAAGTTTTTTGGACTGTAATTGGGGTTTGTTTTTGACACACAGACCTAAGCTGACTGAAGTCAGCTAGTTAGCTTGTTCTTGCAGTGTAATAAGTTGGGTGAAGATTGTTATTGTGTTTTTTAAACAAGTTTAGAGGAAGGAAGTAAAACTTGCTGAATGTGTGGTCACAAGTAGATGGTGAAAAGGCAGCTGTGGAAAAAGAAAAAGAACAACCATTGACACAGCTGGCTGTTCTTCTTGGTACTTAGGTTGACTGTATCCAATGACAAGGATACAGCGGCAAGGTCAAAAACTTTCTCATTTTACAGCTAAACAGTACACTAAAATATGTTTCTGAACATTTGAGGCTAAAAATAGGCAATGCAGTAACAGAATCTTGAATCATACTTGATCAGTGTCACCCAAGGACGTAGGTTTGCATATGGACAGTAGGGACATGTCCCCAGCAATTATTTTGGGAGGACAGAATTGTCCCTATCGATATTTGAGCAAACCTGTTCGCATTATCCTCTATCTAACAGTTCTGTGTACATAAACGCGGGACAAACTGCGTCTTGTATTGGCTCAGTAAGTGGCAGTGCATTTAATTGTTGAATAAAGGATGATCCTGTATACTGGGCATGATCAGAAGTGTTTTAGTCAGTTTCGGTATTCCGCCTCAGATAAAGAACAGCACACAGCCACTTAAACTTTTTCTCATCCAGAGAGACTACTTAAAAAAATTGACAAAATAAGTAGGCCTGATAAAACACACATTTTTGGACTACCTGATTGTTGATCAGGGCAGACATTCAGTGCAACACAGTGAGGCAGACAAACAGCAGAGATTTTCCTCAGCACCAAAGTGTCCCATTTAATTAACTTATTATAGACTTCTACAGACTACCTGGATTTATTTTCAATTTTAGTCAGACTTAGGATGGAATTCTTTATAAAAACAAGGACACATTGGTCCAGTATCTCCTTTCATCCAGCCACTCTTTTTTTTCATTCATTCATTCATTTATACAGGAAAGGAATCAAAAGTAACATTGTGTGTTACATTTAAAAGTGGCCTGACTCACTTAAAAACTGGTTTTCAGCAGGTTCCTGTTATGCAACAAAAACACATTACAATACAATACAAAATGTACTTTTTAATTATTCTATAATGTTGGATAGTTTATTAAATAATAATGCATCATATTTTAATTGTTACATTTTGTGAGTAAAAATCTGAATCTGCAACATGACCAGTACCTGTCAGGTAAATGTAGTTACAGTTCAACCCCAAGTACAAGAATACAGTAGTGGGGATATGCGGGAAATGTTTTGAATGTGCTGACAGTTTTGAACATGAGCAGATACCTTGCTAAAACATGTGAGTTATTGAAGTTCAGGGGTTTATTAGTTAATTAAAATGAATGAATTCATCATTGATGTGAATAGGTACCACTTGCACATTTAAAAAGGTTATTCCCCAAACAAAAGACACAAAGTAGGCTGGAATAGTAGAGTATGTCTACATGTGTGTTGGCTCAGCAGAGATTACATTAAAGAAAAAATGGTGATCTGTAGGAGACAAACATATTTGAAAGCAATACAGTATGTCTGAGAGCCTCACTGCATTATAATAGCCTATTTTTATATTTTGAATCATCACCTTCACATAAAAAAGACGTTCTCCCCATAAACTGGTGTATAAATCTTCTAAATCTTAAAATGAAAAATATGACACTCAAAATTTCTAGGACCCAGGACCCCCCCACTTATTATGTGTCCTTACCAATGTTAAAAATTAAGCTACACCCTTGGTGTTGCCATATTTTACAATATGATCGCAGTTCCTGAACAGTGACTGTCATGATTGACAGCTACATTTGAGATTCCTTGAATCAGAGGAAGAGGGACAAGTTTTTTACGTAAACAATCTGTCTCGTATACTTCTTTCAGAATCTCATGGCAGATTTTTTTTATGAAAGTTATCAGCTGAGCTTTAACCAATTTGCTATTTGCAACCATGATGAAGTTTCCCTGTCCTTAACAAAGACATATTTTAAACCCAAAGCCAAGATGTTTTCTAATCTTAACTAAATAGTCATATTAACCCAAACTACGATCTTTTCATAATCCTATCCAAGTTGTTTTTGTTCCTAAACCTGACCAACCCTTAGCCCAGCCACTTTATAAAACATATTTATCTTTGCAGCAGAAACTTGTTATGGTTTTAGAAGACCATCAAATGCTGTCGACCTGTCAATAGGGGCATTAAATCAAGTGTTGCTCTCGAGGGCATGGACAAATGAGTGTTGTTGGTGTTTGCTTTTTTTAAACCAAAGTCCATCCCATATTATAAATAAGCAGGGGAATAGGGTTATTCTATACCTGTAGCAGCATGTTTTAATAGTCGTACAAAAAGTTTGTGAGATTCAAAAGGCAAGTCATGTCATCATCCGACTCCCTCCAATAGTTCTGTGATTGTTGCAAGACTTACCTGCTGGACTCATCTGATTCTCAGTAATTGTTTAGAGCCTTAAATCTTGTAGCCAAGACTGATCTCACAACGTGTAGCCGCTCCTCTGAGGCCACGTACATTGATGTACATGTGTTAGTGATTAAAGTATTTTGCAGTTTAAGAAATGTGAATAAAACATTATGCTTTAGATTCACCCTGCCTCTTGTTGGTGATTTCCTCACCATGCTGTCAGGTCTCAGTCAGAGGCTGAGGTAACCGTCGCTTTGAACGGATTTATCTGTCACACAAACAGCATTCCAGCCTGACCTTTTGCCTAATGCCTGGTTAAGTCTGCCTTTCTCTGTTTGCCTGCCTGATTACCTGGCTTTCATCTTTTAGCTTCAGCTGTGTGGTCTCTGGGTCATGCTTTTGGGTCTGATTAACATTACTGAGTTATTATTACATCCTCAGCTTTTCAAGATTCAGCTGTCCGCTCCACAACTTTACTGCACAGCAGTCGGCTGTTTTGAGTGAAAAAGCTCTTAAAACTCACTGTACACTATCTGCTCAGCAAAAAACACGAGACAGGCACAGTAAGCAGCTGCACCTGGTGAACACTGTGGAGCACTTTGCTGGAAGAGAGACAGACAGAGTGATAGGCACAAGGATTTGTCACTCATGTGACTGTGGAGCAACAGGAAAACAGAGGGTCAGAGAGATTCAGTGGTTTTCAGAAAGTTTAAAGTATTGTCGTCAGCAACATCAACATGGTCTTTATGTATCAGGTTTAATAGGAAACAGTCATGATAGGAAAATGCCCTGCAGCTTGATGACTTGTTTTAACTCTGTCAGACAGGAGCCCTATATTCTGAGGGCAGAGAGTCCTGATTGGAATGTGAGGTTTAAGGTGATGAGACAGGTATGAAGGAGCGTGCCCATTTACAATTTTCTAAGTGTTCAGAGGCACCTTAAAGTCTCACCAGACATGCATAGGAGGCCAATGAGGGAAAGGTAAAATTGATGTAATTTGGAAGAAAAAAAAATGATTGTGCTAAGTAAAACTTTAGCTCCAGGCCTGACAATAAAACCAGCTCCCGACCGCTCAGATCCTCTGAACAATTTCTTTTAACTGTCCCGTGATCGAGGCCGGTGGGTAAGGGAGATCATGCCTTTGTGGTAGCTGCTCCAAAGCTTTGGAATACCCTTCACCCTCAATAAAATCCTCCCCCTCCACTGACACGTAAGACAAATCTTAAAACTCTTTGTAGTGGTATTAATATTTTTGTATTTTATAATCTTTTCACATTTGTAGTTGTTCTTACTGCTTTTATTCTGTTTTATATTTGTGTACATTTTATATTGCTATATATTTGTGTGTCATTCTTTTATTTTGTACAGCACTTTGGTCAGCTGCGGTTGTTTTTAAATGTGCTATATAAATAAACTAGATTTGATTTGATTTGATTTGATTTGATTTGATTTGATTACCATAACCAAGTCTGGATGTAACAAATGTGTGAATCTCTGCATCCACCACAGAAAAGAATGTTTAAAGCCTTTGGAAACACAGCTTGAAATAGTAAAAATGCATATATTATATCAAAGTCAAGTGTCTCTTTAATCATCCACAAAAGTCTGAGTGAAAATAACCATTCATAACTATTAGAAAAGCTGGTTTAAAAACAGCTCATTTTGCTGTTTAGACCACTTGCCAGGACAGAGTGGGCGTGGCAGATAACGCTCTGATTGACAGCTCCCTCGTTTTGATTGACATCTCCCTGGCTCAGCAATGGCTGCCACAAATTTAATCCAGCCGTACATGTTTGAGCCCTCTGATGATTCAGAGGACGAAGCAGAAGCCCTGCCAGCTGAAAATGATTCCTTTCAGGTGGTCACTGAATGGTAAGTTTCAAAATGTTTTGTGATTCATATTAATGTTACTTCGTAGAATAGTTAGCATAACTTTTACATGCAATGTTAGCTGAGATGAATGACAACGGGAGGCTAGCGCTTTGCCTTTCTTCATTGAGATACGTTTTCATTGAAAACATAAATCTGCTCCGTTTTTCTGATAATAGCCTTTTTCATTCAAACACATCCAGTCTTAATAGATTAAATATGTCTTTACTCTGACACACACACCGACCCTCAAAGCGGGAGAGACCGGTGCCGGCCGGCCGTCTCTCTGGCGTTGTGTAGAAGTATTTGCCCGCCTCGAATAATGTTCCCCTCCGGCTAAAATTGTGTTGTTTCCCGCAGCATCACCTCCGCGATTGGGGATATGTTTATGCGTAGCAAAGCTAACTGCTTGGGGTTGGGGTTAGGGGTGAGGAAGGGTGCACATTACGTCCCCTCCCCACGAGCCGACACCGGCACCGGGCCCGGGGGGCAAGCCCGGCCGCCTCTTCCTGCAGCTCCACGAGCTGCAAAGGCTCGGATTGTCCGGGCTCTGGAGCCGGTCAACCTGATTCGAGTGCTGCTGGGAGCCCGCCGGAGGCAGAGCCTCCGCTGGGTCACAGCCAAGCGGTTCAGCCAGTTTACGATCTGTATTTTCTAAACATCAGACTAGAAAGCTGTTTGTTGGCTCAGACTCAAAGAAGCAGATTTAGCTGGAGCAGAAAGGTTTTGTTGCGCTGCCACTGGGGGGCGGGATGAGACAACTGACTGATGATTTATACTGGTTTGGAATTTATTGCGTAATAAATCTCATCAAACCCAATTTCAAGAATGTACAAAAACTTCAAAGACAGATATTTCGAATTTGGATGGAAACTGATTTCTAATTGTTTTTACATGTTTAATATTATGTACATAAGACCCTAAATTACATAGTTAGAAGGCTATTGTGGATTTGGGTTTCCAGAGGCTTTAATAGGTGAAAAAAAAACTTGGTCTTAGTGATTTCTCTGATGTGCTGATTAAAGAGGGTAAGATTAAACTTAATATTAAGATTTTTGGCTGTCAGACTTTGAGAAATCACAGTTTTTGAGATAGTGACTTGATCAAACTGGTGTGTATGTCTATTCAGTTTAATCTGAATGTGACATCAAGTTTATCACAGCAGCTAAGCAGGCCAGATGTATAATTTGGAAGTGGTTGTAGAGCGGAGTATCATCAGCGTAGCAGTAAAAATAATTCCATCACTTTATCAAGGTGTGGTTTCATAGGTGTAGATTTAACCACAGCAGTGTTAAAGTGAGTAGGAACAGAGCCAGTCGTAGGTGATAAATCAACAGTACTGAGCATTGTAAGTCCCAGAAATGGCCAGAAATCCGGTGGCAGCAGAGGCAACCCCCTGAGGCAAAGATCCATTGCTGTGTTAGAGGAATTCCTGGCCATTCATGACCCACACCATCCCCATATACAATAAAACATCATTTACAGTTAATAGAGTTGGATTTTTTTTAGACACACAGGGGCTCTTTAATGACTGCACAGAGCACACCAAATGGCTAAAGACTAAAGTCTGCTTCAAAGAGACTGACACACAATAGTCATCACCCTAGACACACACTTTGGGGTCTATTTAGGTCACAACTGATCAGATTTCATAGAATACGGTCCTTTTAACAGGTTGTAGATGAGGCCACTTCTATCCTTTCACAGGGACTAAGGCTGAGAGGTTACTCTAGACAGTTCCTGAGACAAATGAGAGCTGCTGTGAGAAACACTTTTAGCAATGAGGGTGAATACAAAAAAGGAAAAGAAAGTCTCCCACTCATCCCAGTTTGTAGTGTCTTATTCCCAAAAGCTTAAAGGCTTGAATACTACAGAGTAACTTTTATTAGGCACAGGATGCACGTGATCCCCGTAAAGACTTCCGCCATATCACAGCCTTCAGGAGAAACAGAAACCTCTCTGTTATTCTGGTATATACTCGATTTAGCCATCATAACATTAAGACTGACAGACAGCTGCTCAAGTACTCCCCATGTGTAGTCAAAAGAAGCTGAGGACAGGTGGAAACCTGAGACCACCAATCTGGTTTATATGACAACATGTATGCATTATAATAAATTCTCAGAATTTAAGAAAGAATCACTCAACATCTAAACTGTATTTTGGAGGCAAAGGGAACCTCCATCCTCCACAGGCATTTCACACAGGTCCATTTTGAGTGGATCCACAAATTTAAAATAACTGATCTGCTGGATTTTAAGGAAAAATATAATTCAAGCTACTTCCCTGTTTTTGCTGGTTTTTCCCTTGTCCCTCTCTTCCTTTCTTGGATGCTGGGCTAGATAATTCCCCATAGAACTAAGAAATTCTTTGTTTCACCTTTGTGATCCTACTGAGGAATCTAGCACTAATTAATTTTGACTACATGAATTTATGTTGGATGCATGTTTTTTAATATTATCAATTAATTTACTGATATGTTCATATGCATTTAATAAATACATGACTAGCTTTTGTTATTTCCTTTTTTATTTTTTAAGGCTCTTTATTTATTGTACTGAATTGTTTTTTCTTTGCATGTTTCTATAGATTTAAAATCCTATATTTTAATCCTAATCCTGTAGGATTTTTTTGTCTAAAAATGTTCACAGAAATTTATCAAATTTGATTTCGCGTGTGCCTACAAAAACCTGCACACCCCTGCGGAACATTTGTGTGGTGTAAAGTGTTTGGACTGAAATCATCTCAGCAAATTTCTGCCAACAGAATCATATGTTTGGCCAAGGAAATCTTTTTCCAAACTGTCATACCTTCAGGTGATAGCTCGCTTGCTGCCATAATGGGGGAACTTTTTTATCAATTTGGTTTCTTAACAAATAATATTTATAGCAAACACTGCAACAACTACCTCAACAAGGATAAAATATGGCTTAAGATCATCCAGAAGCTGGGATACAAGGAAAATGGTAATGGAGCTGATATGTAGTAATAATAATAATAATAATTCAATTGTTACATCCATCCCCAGCTAGTGTTACAATTCACCCCAGTACTGGGGTACATTGTAACAATGTACCTCTTTGTATTTGACATTAATTTCCATAATCTGTCATGGTGTAGTAGAGGTCAAAGTGTGTGTTATTTATAGCAGACAAATATGGGTACCACATAGGCTTGTGCCGGTTTAAAAATTTTCCAACCGGTTTGATTTAAAGCCAAATATCTAACCGAACCGATATATCAAATTATATACCTAATTTTACCACTCGGGGCCGCATTTGAGCTATTTTTCCCAATAAAAGCCCATTATAGGTGTAATGCGCTTCCAATCCACTAGGTGGCGGTAATGCTATATTAACCGCCAATACACACAAGAAGAAGAAGACGCAGACGGACCCCAAGGAACCTTTCTCCGACTCCGCTCTCTCATACCCCTTTTCCACCAAAGCAGTTCCAGTGCTGGTTCTGGGCCAGTGCTTAATTTGGAACCGGTTTTCCTGTTTCGACCGACAAAAGAACTGGCTCTGGGCCAGAAAAACTGGTTCCAGAGTGGCACCAGTTCTTTGCTGGACTAGAAGAAAGAACCAATACGTCACGGGGAAGGGGGCGGGGTTATTGAGCCGCTCAGCCGCTGCAATGAATGCTGGAGGCGATGGTGGACGAAAGCGTAACGCTGCCGCAAACGGACCCCGGTAAGTTTTTTTTCGAACATTTTTGCCTTGCACATAGTTGTTTAGTGTTACCAGTTTCGTCAGATAACAGCTGTGTCCCAATTTAGGCCCGCGTCCCCTCGGAGGATGCGGCGCTAAATTGGGACACAGCTATTGTTTGTGATGTCTGCTCGGGTTAATGTTAACTGATCAACAGGTTAGCCTTGCTAACATTAGCTAATGCTAGCAAGTAACTTAGCCACAGGCTCACCTACCAGCCCCCCTTTCAGTTGGCTAAACATTGTATAATTGTATAATGTGTAGTGGACGAGTCACTGTTTAAAGCTCTGTTTTTCATGTGGTCTACAGAGTTATCTGCCGTCGAACAAGACGATGCAAACTACGAGCTAATGTCGCTACTCCACTGCAGCTCGCCAACACCATCCAGCAGCTTAGGTCAAAGCAACACAGCAAGGACCTGAATGATGCCCTGCTGCAGAAGCTGGAGACTGACACCAGTGTGTTTCTTCATGGGAAGTTTTAGTTTTGCACATTCAATGCACACTTATCACTTTTATCATTAGCTTGTTTTTTGTATTTAAATAAATTCCCTTCTAAAGAGACATGTCTGCTTCTGTATGTTTTCACTTAATGATGTACAATTTAACTGTGTAATAAGTTCAAGTAAAGCTAGTAAAAACAAGTCAAGACCTCAACAGGTTACCCATTTATGAAGATGCTTTTCATAGATGTCTTCAGTCACTGTGTTTATAAAGAAATGAGAACATGACAGCCATAATCATTTATATGAATTTATTGAACTGAAGGATGAAACAATATTGGTGACATGAAGTAGTCCAGCAAACACAGGTAAAAGTAGTCAGGTAAGCAGCAACAACACAGCAAAAACAATGGAAAGTAGCAGCCATAACATGTGCAGCATACACAACCAGAACTAAATATAACAAACATTTGAATGGCAGGTTTTTAGGAGGCACCTCCACCTTCCTTTCAATCTCCCAAAAGCCATTTAGACAACCGACCGTGCACTGCTTAATCTGTAGTTATAGGTGTGTTGTTCAGGGGTCAATCTGCCAGTGTCTGCAAAGTGCTTCATGAGCCAGCTCTGCATGGGGTAGGACAAAAATGTATATGTAAATAAGCATGTTGAGTGGAGAGTGATCAATACTAAAATCAAAAGCTAAGCATCCTCTTTTGTCCAGCTGAAACTACAATAAGCCCTCAGTTGTCTAAATAAGTACACAACACATAATGTTACACATTTGCATTGTGAATTAGCTGTGCTCTGCCAGCTAACGTTAGCTTACAACAAAGGCTAACATAACAATCTCAGTGTTAGTAAGAGACAAACCGTGTGGAACGTAATTGCCGTCCATACAAATCTTGTTGAGCAGCACAAATACGACGTATCTGCCGTGTTTGGATGCCGATGAGGCCTCGTAGCGCCAGGAGTAACAGCTGCACAAGTACGTGGTCCGCCGTTGTTGTTGTTGTTCAACGTAACTGACGTATACAGTGACGCAATGACGTGGCAGCCTAACCACCTTGAGCCGTGGAAAAGCAAATTGGTTCTCAGCTGGTTCGCAAGTTGAACCAACTGAGAACCAGCACCAGCACTGGTCCCGAACCAGCGCTGGAACTGCTTTGGTGGAAAGGGGGTATCAGTGGAGACACGGCGGTTGCAAGGGCCGTTTCTGTAGTAGTTCCAGCCACCCAAATAACTTTTCTCCACCCCCATTGAAATTTGATCTCTCGCAGCAGCAGCAGACAGCTGAGCAGAGCGGAGCTGTGGAGTCCCTCTGAAGCCTCTGAGACAAACTAAACAAAACACTTGTAGGCTCCTCCACTTCATTTATAAACAAACGTAAACCTTATTAATTTTAACACCTAAGCCTCAAAATGTCCGCCTGGACTTTTTTGCTTATTTTGACTATAAAAGGACCTGAAAATGTCCTGTGAGGAAGTGATTTTGCCTATTTTCCAGAACACTTTTAACTTTCAATATCTGACAGTTATTTACAATTTACTGCATGTAATAACAGTGTAATAATAGTTTTAAATGAAGAAAAAACAAAAAACGGAATTTGGTTTTAGAGATTTAGTGAGGAAAAAACACTGCAATTGTACATGAACAACAGATTTTGCATAATAAATTTGATATTATAACAGTATAAAACATATTTACAATAAAGTTTTTTTTAAATCTTTGTCTCTCGATGTGCAAAAACGGAACAAAATGAAAACTATATACAGGTGTTCTTTTTAGAACAGTATAAACCATATTTACAACAAATTTTTTTGAGTCTTTGTCTCTCAATGTGCAAAAACAGAACAAAATTAAAACTATATACAGGTGTTCTTTTTAGAACAGTATAAAACGTATTTACAACAAATTTTTTTGAGTCTTTGTCTCTCAATGTGCAAAAATAGAACAAAATGAAAACTATATACAGGCGTTTTTTTTTAGAACAGTATAAAACATATTCACAGTTTTTGAGTCTTTGTCTCTCAATGTGTAAAAACAGAACAAAATGAAAACTATATACAGGTGTTTTTTTCCCCAACTCTCTCCTCTCTGGCTGTAGACACAGTCCCTTCAAATGTCACTGGCTTGATGGTACTGCCAGTGACAGTTCCTGTCTGGTTGCAGACACAGGCCCACATCACAGGTCTCACACTTCCAGGCAGTGATCCTCTTACAAAGTTTGCAGCACAGTCGCCCCATGCTGGCTCTTTGGGCTTTTGTTTGTCCGCTGCTTGTGGGGACAGGGAGGTGTTTGCTTCCTGGAGTCTTCTGGGGCTGCATTTTGAGAGAGACTCCCATGAGGTGTGCAGCAAGCTCCTCCTGGAAATGCTGACACGTCATGGGCCTCTGCTACATGCTGCGACACTGATCCTTGTGGATCACAAATGAGTTTGTCGCAGCGATATCGACCAGATGCTGGAAAACAGTGGTGGGCCATCTCCTGGTCTTCCGATGGACTGAAGTCTTTCCAGTCATCTGGTCGGCGGTGTCCACTCCTCCCATGTACTTATTGTACTCAGTCACTGTGGTGGGCCTGTGGACGGAGATCTGCTGTTGTGATCCATCCTCATTCTTGTGCCAGCGTTGCACTGTGTCCCCACTGTACACCGGGTGGATGGTGGAGCACAGGGAGACTTCTCTCGTATCCATCCACTTTACAAAGAGAAGATCCCCATCCCTTATCCACCGGATGCTGCCTCGTGGGGATTTTTTGGTGAGGGCATGGGTGGTGGGGACACCAACTCTCACCTGCCTGTATGTCCCACAAGCTCCGAATCCCTGCTGACTCAGGTGTCGGAAGAGGAGGGGACTGGTGCAAAAGTTGTCAGTGTATATGACATACTCAGACCCCAGGTAGTCTTTTTTGACCAATCCAGCCACAACATCAAAAGACAGCCCCTTTCCTGAAGCCATCCTGGACTTTTATGCCAGCCAGCACAAAAAACTTCAGCCCCCACTTTGTTGGCTTGGCCTTCATATATTGTTTTATGCTGAGCCTGGCTTTGGTCGCAACCATCCTCTCATCCACAGCAAGGTGCTGCCTTGTATGGTAGATGACTTTGCACCTCATGGATATCATCTCCATCAGAGGTCTGACCCGGTGGAGGTGGTCATAATCTTCGGTGCCTTTTTTCTCCTCATTCCTCTTGTCTTCATCCGGGTCACTCGTGCAAATTGGCTAAAATGGCCATGAAGCGGTCTCGGGGCATGATGGTGGCAGGAAAAGACACATGAAAGATTGTTTCTCTGTGCCAAAAGTCACTCATCTTCGGCAGGCGCAGGACTGACATATACAGCAACATGTCGATGAACTTTCTCATTTCCTCTGGATTTGTTTCAGTCCAGAGGAACTTCCTCCCTTTTTCCAGGTTTGCGGCTGCATTCTTGTTGGTGTTTTGACACAGGAGTTTGAGAATGGCAGCATCAAAAAAGTGTGCAAAGATTTCACCTGGGGGTGGGTTTCCCATATTGAGGGGGGGCTGGACACCAGGGGCACATTTGGGGTTGAACCTCAGTGGTTGAGGGACTCCAGTATCGGGCTCTGCCTCAGTCCTCCATCTTGGCTCATGTGGTGAGCGGCTTCGGTCTCTGACAGCATCACCAGAACCTCCAGCATCCCCATGGTCTCTCTCTCTACGGCCCTGAGTGTGTCTTCTGCCTCTCCCTCTCCCAGGTCTCTCACTTGAGGATGGCTGCTCCTCATCACAAGACAAACTGAAAGTAGTGGAGAAAAATATTCAGCTGGTTCACACACTATATAGTAAAAACAAGGCATGGTACATTGTGCAAACATATACATATATATACAATCACCACTTGGTAGCCAACACTACACTAAAAAAGTCACCAAACATAAAATGCATGCGCCATATTTTGTCATGTGCACATTTACGCATTAAGTAAAAATACACATACATTGTACAAACTTATTGACTTATAACACTGCTCTAAAAAAGTGACCACACAATACAAACGTCGATTTACACACACAATAACTTATACAAAGTAAAAACTAAATACTACCAAGCCTTATTCTGGATGAATGAAGCTCTCTCCGGCTACAGAAAGCTTCATTCATCCAGAAATTCAACACGGAAATTCAACAGGTCTAATGTTACCCTTCTTCGCCAGAAATTGCTCCTTCAGCTTCTCCATCTTTCTCCAATCCATCCCTGAACCTCAGTGGTGGTTTTATCACCCGGGAGGACCGTCTTCCAGACATTTCTTTCTTGACAAAATCGCTGCTCTGCTCCATTTCTCCGCTCTGTTGTTGTTCCGTTCCACTACACTCTACACTGCGTCTGTTTGGGGGGAGCGCAGAACAAAGGGGCGGATTCGCGGTCTTCCTGCAACAGCGCGAATGAAGTTACCGTAATAACCCCATGTTGGCTGTGAAGCACAACTTCTCAGCTTTCAGAAACCGTTTTAATTTTTCCGATAGGAAAAACCGTCGCGTAATTGCGGTAATGCAAAGTGCACTTATGCAAATGTGTCGGCGACAACACACTAGGAGGAGAAGGGTTAAGTTGTCATAATGCATGTTACAATGCAAGATAAGTTGAATATAGGCCCTTGACACGCTGCCGATGTGAAAAGCTTTTTTTTTTTTTTCCTCCTCCGCTTTATCCGGTTGACGTGAATTAAACCGGGTGGAGCTCTTAAACCAGACCGAACCGGTTAAACCGGAAATCGGCACAAGCCTAGTACCACGTATCAAAATTTAAGAGCTCTAACAAAAAACCCACTGAGTTACACTTGCTGAAACAAAAAGTGTTACAATCATCCCCGGTCTCCCCTACTTGCTAATGGGGCTAGCCACAACAACTAGCATTAGTATCAAATATGGGGTCTGATTAGTTTATGTATTGTGCAGTTAACAGTAGGGTTTGTTGTGTAAAGTGGATGTCAGCGCTATGTAGGAATTAAGTTGTTGGGTCTAATTCAGGTTGGGGTTTTTTTGGACCAAATATGGAACACGGAAACTTGGATCATCACACTGGACCTGGTGTGCATAGTTGTCATGTGGAAATTACATGCAGATTTCCCGCACCGCATATTCACATTGCATTGGTAAGAAAAGGCTTTAAGGAGAGTGAGGAGATTGAAAGAGGAAGTTGAGGAGAGAGAAATCATAAACAACAGTTGACAATCTCACAGAAATCACAATGTGCCTCACGGGAAGCAGCGTCACAGCTTCATCAGAGGCCTGTCAAATACCTCATTTCAAAAACTTGTTCCATATGAACAGTATTATTATTCTCTGCCAACTATTCCCCTTGGCTGCAGCTCTAATAGGCCTGTGTTCTCACTTTCTAACTGATATTAGGTAAGCGTTTGAATTCAGAAGTCGAGAGAAGACTGTTTTCATCCAAAAATCTTTTATCCTCAACACCAGAAGCAGAAGTAACATTTCAAACGATTAAAAGTGTGAAACGTGTGTGCTGCGGAGAATCAGAAAATTAGAACATGAGAAAGACAAATTGAATGAGGTTCCTTGTTTTCAGTTTCCATTTGTGTTTCTTAAAACACAAGGCTGACAATCAGTGTGTTCTTATTGTCAACACATCCCATAATATAAAGACCAATACCAACGCTGTGTTAGTCCACTTATCAATGCTTTGAATAATAATGGAGCTTCATGGCATAGGAATAAGCCTTATCATACTTCGGCTACACAGGAAGTACTTGTTCAATGTTGGTTTTGGTCTTTTTGTGGGATGTGTTTACAGTTTAAGGACTAAAGAATATCACCACCCTCATCTTTAACTTTGTTATGTAAGAAAAATTAAGGGGAGAAGATGCAAAGTCTTTACACAGAGCGACCAGTGATTATCATACTATGAGGTGACACTGAGCCACCATGTAGCTTCTGAACAAGCTTCAAATATGGCAATTTAGGAAGTGGATTTTTGCGAAATTGAAATATTAAAGCACATTTCCCTTATGGCCGCTGTCATATCCAATATTCTAAAACATAATTAAGAATAAATAATTCATCTTTATCAAATGAATAGCTTTTTCTATTTACAGTTTGGACCTGGGGCCTGTCTCACAGAGCACGATTACTATGTTTTAACCCCCTCAATGCTGGAATATGGAGTAGATGGATGTACTCAATGGGAAAAGAAAAAAAATGTACTGGGTTTTACAATTATCCAGCTAACGTAGAAATCCTTTTTTTTAACAGACAAAAAAAACGAGCCTTTAAAGATGTAAGAGGTTAACGTTTCCTCTAAAATTGCAGCCTTTAACACACGGGGGACAGATATGCAGCCTTTATTCAACTAAATTTCAGCCAAAATGGGCAAAGGCGAAGATGTAAGGCACCGCTACAACCTCTTGCTCACATCCCCAATTACACCACGGTTCAGCCCTGGCAGAAATGCCATTTCTTCGCTTTTTCTGTTTGCTTGGCAGCTCTTTGAAGTCTTGTCCACTTACATGCAATTAATGTGTGCAGCCGTTTACAGGGTGCTGGTCAAGAAAGACTGCCAATTAGACCTTCACTTGCTGGACGGTAATGAGAAATTACGCCCTTTAATCGCTGTAAATGTTGATAAAAATGGTGAGCTATCTGCCAACCTCCACTCACCTGGTGAATATGAATTAACAAGCATTAGACAGAGCTGACACTGAAGGTTCTCTATATGTCTGTATGAGGACCTCTTCCTCAGCTGTCAGTAATTTCTATGAAAACCAAAGTTGCAATGTATAAGTTGTCTGAAAGAAAACACTGAACTCCGTAATCCTCTGTATTGATTGAACTTGATGGCTGCTGGGGAGAGACTGATAAGGTTTTTGTCTACAACAGACCAACAGCAAACTAACAAAACAGCTTCAATTTCAGGGTTTGAACAGGTTCACAACAGGCTGCAGTGCGGGTAGGACTGAATTAAAATGTATTTATTTCCAATAAGCACAAGCAGTAAGAAGTGTCACTATCCAGCAAACATTGGCTGGATGGTGAAGTTGTGCACCTGGCTAAAATGCCAAACACTTTTGGCAAGCACAGGAAGGAAAAAAATCCTTTGGGCTGTCTGCCCTCAATCAGTGTCACAATCATGCAGTACAGATGCCTCTTAAATAACAAACATACAGGTGATTCACTTTAAGGTTACTGGCACTGCACTTGGCAAACATAGACAATATAAAATATTTGAAGTAGTTACCATGACATCATCCATTGCTTGATGGACTGCAGTTTCGTTTTTGAGTTCAGCATTTTGGTTGTTGCCAATTTGATTTTTTGGAGCCAGAAGTGACCACATTGTTATGAGAGGGTGGAGCTGTGAATAAGAGAGGGATGGATCTGACTCATAGACTGTAGCGACGCCCTACAGACAGCCTGGCACTCAAGTGGCCCCGCCCTTATATATGTGTAACTTTAAAGCCACAGTGTGTAGGAATTTCTCCCATCTAATGTTGAAATCATATATTGCATTCAAACGGATAGCGCACTCTAGCGCCTCACTGTTTCAAATACGTATTGCAACAGCGCTGTGTACCAAAAAGCTATGATAACATTGATGAACAGCAGCTAACAGCTAACAGTGGCACTGGCCTGTGATTGCATTACCTTTCTCCTTCAGCAGCTCTCTCCACCTGGGAGAGGCTACCCTGATGTTGACCCTCTCTCTCCACCTGGGAGAGGCTACCCTGATGTTGACCCTCCTTTTTGAATTCGCCAGTCACGTTGCCTTTTTGATTCCCTTTTGCACTTTCTCGGCAACGAGGATTCCGTCTCCCATGATGCTGCATATGCATGATCCTGCATTATGCTCAAAGAGTGGGACTTTGTTATGCTGCAGTAGTGCCAGGGTAGTAGCGAAGCGCCTCTTGCTCCTCTTCTTCGGCTTCTCAGTCACGCAGCGCTGGCCTGGCTCTCAACGAAAACGCCAAAGGAGGTGCTGCGTCACTTGCTGGCGGATGTATTCTCAAGATCGCAAAACGTTATGGAACCCCCCAGACGACTTGCCCGCACAATGTACAAACAAATCCGAAATTCTCCTTTTATGAGAATAAGTCAGATTATTGGTGGAGGTAATAGTACACCAGTGATGACATATTTATGAATGCAGGCATCGATTTTTGCCAATAAACAACTGAAAATGTTACACAATGTCCCTTTAAGCCTTCACAAATGGGCATTGACTGGCTTCAGGTGCCAGCCTAGAGTGGCCATTCAAAGAACTGCAGTTTTCAGCATATCAGCATTGGCTTCATTTTTAAACTCTGGAGGTTGCCACTTTCTGGCAAGTCAACCAGCTACATAGCAACCAATGAGCATCCAGCATTGCAACAAGGAGGAAGGTGGAAGCAGTTCAACACAAAGAAACTTAAAGGAGCTATATGTAAGAAATCTAAAGCAAATAGTCATAAAATCCTCCTAATATGTCACAGAGACTAAGGAATAATGTTATATAACATACTGATCTCACCGACAACAATAGTACAGCCAGAATATTCACATTTAAAAAACATTTTCACAGTCCGCAAATCATATTTATGTTTTGAATTTGTGTTTTGGCCTGTTGCGCCACCCACCTCCGTCTACCAGTCACGCAGTCAGTAGAGTCTGAGCATCAGTTACAGTTATGACTGAGCTACAGCAGCACGGCAAGCAGCATTAGCAGTGTTCCGGTACATAGCATTAACAGCCGGCTCCTCCTCAGCTGTATACCAGCAGCAGCGTTAGCAGTGTCCCGGTACATAGCATTAGCGGCTGGCTCCTCCTCTGCTATATCCTGGCAGCAGCGTTAGCAGCAGAGAAGCCGGACTTGCTCAAACGGTCCGCTGGAAAACCGAAAAGCCGGACTTGCTCAAACGGTCCGCTGGAAAACCGAAGATCAAGGACGCGGCGATGCGGCCCTGGCATGGCAACCGCCCGTGGGCAAACAAATCAGTCTCCAGCGTGCCGCTGTCCAGCAACCTCGAATCTGTAGGGGGGCAGTATTTTGAATTTGAGTGCAGTAACCGTTTTGGCCACATTCTTACATACAGTGCCTTTAAGCATCATCCACCAGACTCACCAGCCCATCATATGTCTACACATAACAAATGTTAACCTTCATTGTAATCATAAATGGACCCTATAATATATAAACGTAAACACAACACAATATCTCTTTACGGGTAACTTCAGTAATTTTCAACCTCTTCCCTATTTTCCAGTGCTTTTGTGACAAATGGAGACAACAATTTTTGAAACTGGTATTGAAACTTCATTGAGCAAGAAGGCTGCAGTCAGCAGCTGTGAAACAGGTTGCAAAGTAACCACTAGGGGAATCTGAGCACCATTAAAGGATAACTTTGGTATTTTTCAACCTGGGCCCTATTTCCCCATGTGTATGTGTGCGTATGATTCATGGGTACCACTCGTTCTAAAATTGGTTCAGTATTGAGGGAGGCAGATGCAGTGGGGAGCCACGAAACGAGCTAAAACGATAACGGGGGCAAATACAAATAAGTTTGCGCATTAAAAGTGCTTTTTTTTTCGCCACTGACCGGTTCAGATCGCCAGTGTTATCTCTGTAGATAGCATATTGTAGTGACCCTGGGGCAGTGGTGAGTGCAGTATGAGTGGAGTCAGCTGTCAGTCAGTGTTGGAGCAGAGAGGGGGAGGGCTGCCCCGCTGGGTACTGTAAGTGAGTATGTGTGTATGAAGTGTGTGTGTNGAGAAGACATCCAATCCCGAAACACCTCCTCCTCAAGAAAACGGCTGTCCCACGAGTAGAGAGAGCTACAGACACAGTGGAGTAAAGCTCGTGACATCACACAGCCCAGAGGTAAGGGAAGGCTAGTATGCTATTTACAGAGATAACACTGGCGATCTGAACCAGTCAGTGGCGAAAAAAAAAAACACTTTTAATGTGCAAACTTATACAGGACGTATTTGCCCCCGTTACCATTTTAGCTCGTTTCGCGGCTCCCGGTTGCATCCGCCTCCCTCAATACTGAACCAATTTTAGAACGAGTTGTACCCATGAATCATACACACACATACACATGGGGATATAGGGCCCAGGTTGAAAAATACCGAAGTTGTCCTTTAATTAAACGTCCGGTGGGTTTGGGGATAGCAATTTCAGGTCTTTTTCTGGTTGAACAAAAAGAATCATACTCTTTAACTGAAAGGTCTGTCTCTTTAGGTATCATTTCCATAACGTTGTCAATCACTTAGAATAACAATCTGAGCATGTCAGTGGTTTCCGTTAGTCACTTAGACACAAAAACATGGAAAAAATAGTGTCTAGGTTGAAAAATACTGAAGGTAGCCTTTAAGTGCCTACATCAGAATATAAATAAAGAAAGGTATTGTACAATATCTTCAACTTTATTAAAGAGATTATTTAGCATCTAAGTATACACCATAAAACAGTGAATGCCTAAGTCAAAATAAAAATTCCAGAAGCACACACAAAATTATGTTTTTCATTCAGGACGTCTTGGCATGTGGCAATTAAGTGTGGGCTTTCTGTAAATTGCTTCATTACTTGGCTGTGAAAAGAGCATTGTATCACAGTTTCTGCCGTTTCTCCATTAACTTGAGCAGTACCATAAGAAGATTACAGTCAGCTTTGTTGACCAAAGTAATGCATTTCAAATCTTAGCAGGGGAGTGTAAAATAGATTACTGCTTGCAATCTTTATGGGGAGTAAAGGGGCTTTAATAGGAGACAGAAACATTCACACATACAGAATGCCAATGATGGGAGATTTACTTACAGAGCAATTACACAGCTTAACTTTTTCAAGAAATTGAACACACACACTAATGACCTGATTTTGTTGATAGTTTTACAGCTTGTGCCATCACCAAAAGCACAGTCCACACAATGCAAAACATGAATGGCAGTCAGTTACATGTGGTACATGATTTTGATTATTCTGGAATATATTTAACACTTGAATCCTGCAAAAAAAAAAAAAACATTGTTATGATGCAATGAAGAAAATTCACTGGTGCAAACATGAGCATTCAAGCAATCATATTCATGAACACAAATGAACTTCTCCTGTTACTTTCCATCTTATTTCTGGCCTGAAGTTAGGCACCTTTACAAACAGTGGTTACATATTGTATCCAAAGTTTTATACATGGTTACAATTACGGGAGGGACTGTGGGGGTCTGACCCCCATGATTAAGACTTGTACCCCCCAGGGGGACAAATGTGTACTGGTCTTACCTGGAATCATAGATATTACAATACATTTCCCATATTCATGCCTGGAAGAATCTTGTAAAATAATTTCAGGCACCTCTAAAGTGGACGCCAATCATTGCAGTGGCTCGCGTCTATTCTCATGTGCGTTGCACAAGCCAGTGGAGATGCTGTAGATTAATCTAAGCTTGCTACGTAGCTCATCTAACACGCCTCACTGTCTTGCCTTTAGAGTTTTGATTTGATGTTTCTTTGAAGACTGAAACATGAACCTGCTGTAGCTACTGCTAGGCAAACTAAAAATCGATTTTTTTCAGCTGTTGTCTTACCTCAATAATGGTCTAATAGAAAAAAATAAATCCGTATTCTACAGGGTCTTTTCCACAGAAGCCATATGTTTCTCACTTATTGACTATTGAGTCCTATCTTATTGATTAATTTTGGTACTATCACAAGGTCTACAATGTTCAATGTCTCTATTAGGCTATTTTCAGAGTAAACAAACAGCAGACACATTTAGATTATTGGATGGTCTATTCCTTTAATTTTAGTCAGGTACAGGCCTAGGTTCACATCTGCCTACCTCTTTAGCATGTAGCGTATAGTGTGTGTGTGGGTCTGACTTGCTGGCAGTCTTGCACTATAATACTTTGACTACAAAATATGTTTTGAAGCACAGGGCCCATGAGCTGGGGTAATGCATTTGATTTATCATCATCTACAGGCTGTAGACATTATGTTAAACAAGCAAGATACTGAAGGACTGTAAGACTTCGGTTCACTGAAGTATGTGCCTACGCCGCCCTGGGTTCCCTTTACGCCTTTGAGGAAAATTTGACCCCCCTGACTGTCATTGTGTAATGCCATCTGGTTCCATATGGAAGCTTATAACAGGGCTCTCACTGTATATAAATATTATATCCATTTTTAGACATCATTAGACTGAGATGCTTGAATTTGAAATTCTGGGCTCAATTAACTACATTCAAGGTTCTGTACATCAGAAACTGCAGTTTTGGACAGTGTAGCTTCAGTTTTAAGCCCAGATACTACCCTGGTCATCTCTATGCTAACACTTGCTTCATTTCAGGGCCAACAGTAAAGACAAACTGCATAAACCACATGCAAGAATTGCACTTTCAATTTTAGGCTACTACTTTGCTTGAGCTGTTGCCAGTGGTGTGAGCCAAGAAAAGGCCAATGCAAACCTCCATCTAATTGATTCATCTGTGGGGCATTATCTTCTGTCAAATTATGGCTCACACAGAGGAGAAAGCAGTCAGCCAGGGGGAGTATTTCTCTGTGTATTACACAAACACACACACAAATGCCAACAAACGCATACACACAGTTGCCTCCTACACATAAGCTATAAAGTGCATCACATCAATTACATCCAAACTTCTGTGACAAAGGCACTGGTGTGCTTTAAAACAAAAAAAAAAACTTTACAGCTTCAGGCACACAGTCACTTTACAGATTTTATTTCACAGCAGCAACTTACCAGGACTGGGCAAATGGCTCTGCAGGCTCACAGTCAATATAGTTTTTGTACATTGCTGAGGGATGAGCAGATTTACAGAATCCTACATCGAATAACAGTGCTCCACATCTCATTTCAGTGTGTGTTCTCCTAGCCCCAAAGCCATGGGTTTCAGTGGAGGTGGGGAGGCAACTCATCACCCAGGCAGACATTTCACATATTGTCTGCCCTGAGAAGGAAGTGATGTGCCTTTATATGACATTTCTCTGCAGTGCTGTGAATTTTCAAATAGACTGTGCTACTTTATAATGGCTTGGCTTAATATAAATGGTTGAATAAGCCAATGTAGTATGTGATAAAACATGTAGGATTGCTGAACCTTTTCCATGGGTCAGCCCCCCATAGTTACTGTTGCTACCACAATGATAAATGGTAGGTTTAAATGATAGCTACTGCTGGCAGATTTTATCAGTTAAAAAAACCTAACACTCTAAGGTATATATTGTTAACTGGCTCTGATTATCATGGCAGCCAAAGGGGGATATTCCTAAAAAACAAAGAAGCACTGTCCACAAAACACCTGCAATAAATTTACCTCTGAATTATTTTACTCACGATGACAATAACCGAAGGCACTTCACTCGGTTACTTTGATCTGTGTGACTTTTGCAGCACAGTGACCCCTGTGTTCCTGCCAGCGAAGGGGCCCGGGAGGAAGGACAGGAGACAAAGCTGGATCTCTCAGGATGTAATGGGTCAAAATTGACAGATTTTGCTTCTTGGAGAAATTTAAGGGTTGGTAAAAGTTTGCACTGCCCCTGGCACATGACATTTTTAAGTGTGCTGTCTGAGATATGGCAAATACTGAATGGAAAATGATGTGTTTAATACACCTGCAGCTGAAGTCTTGAATAAAATTGTTTCCTTTTATACCAATGCAACATCTCCGCCCTGTCCTATATTACAGTTTCGAATATGCAGCTCTCTCCCTTAACCAGGTGTTTACTGCACTGCATAAATGTCAGCTTATGTCTAATTTGTTTCCTGACTGCGTTCCTACCACCATATCTTTCCCTCCACGTCTCTCTTCTTAATGCACTTCTGAAACGATCATATATTTTCTCTAAGTATGGTTTAAATGTCTCCTCAGCTGCAAGTCAATGCACACTTATGTGCACACACGCATGCAGAGGCCTGATAGTTACCAAAACCTGACTCTACATACAGCCACTGGCCACCAACAGACTGGGCAGACTTTGATGAAACAAGGTTTTGAGTCACTCTGGAACATGTGTCACCAGGCATGAGGCAGCCGACGTCTTCGGCAATTGATTTCCAGCTGACACTCAAGTGGCTGCCTGTGAAAGATGACCTGTCAGTGCAACTCAGGGGAGCATATCTAGCGAGGCATCACATAGGGAGACTCATGCGTGAGATGGCAGGTAGACAGGCACAGGAGACCCTGAGCCGGGCCTGTTGGGGAGCCTATCTTATGAATAGCCCCAGGTCAATGAAAGCTTGCTAACAAGCCATGCAGGCAAGCCTCAGTAAGTTATACTTTTAATTTGAAGTGAGGACTGCAGCTCACTTGTATGTGTGAGTGTAGACTGTGTGATGATGTTATAGAGCACCATTGCCATGTCACGTGTCTAAACAGTGGGGAATTCCAAATGGCATGAAAAGGACTAAAATGGATTGTTGTAGGGATATACCATGTATAACCTTGTTCGCTGTTATCCTGAATACGCTAATGCTCATCATTTGTGCTCAAGGCTTTATAGCCATTGTGTGTGAGGCCATGTAAAGGGTGTTTTAAGAGGACCATTGTGCTCACATGTAACCATAAATAAGCATTATCAAGGTAGCAAGATACAAAGTTAATGCAGCACTAAACGTCAGACTTTCAGTAGAGTCAGTTGTCTCAAGAGGTCTAGTCCTCCTTCACTCTCCCACAGACATGCTGCCTGCTCTTGCCCTGACCCTCTGGGGACCAGAAACTGTCACCGTGATCTTGGAAGCTGGGGCCACATGTCTGCTTGGCAGCACTAAAGTCAGCTTAACTTTTTCTCACCACGGATGACTTGGCCATTTTCTACTGGCCACTTGCCAGAGAAGTTGAGAAAAGCTGTCTTCAGTCTGAAGTTGCTGGACCCATGGTACAGTATGTGGTGAGGCCAGGAAAAGAGCAAAGCAAAGTTGTTGCATTATTATGTGATATCATTATTAAGGTTACACTGGTTAAGGGCATAGCCTTTTGTATAATCAGCAGGGCAAATTAGATCTTAGATCTCACAGTTTGGCACAGCCAGAACAGTTGCAATATGCAGCCTTTGGCAAACATGTTTTTTTTTGCTGGTATTGTCAGTACAAAAAATAAATCTCTTTTCACTGGAAATCCACTTAAGCCTACAGTATTATCATGGCCCATTCTTTTAACTAATACTAGTTTCTGCTTGAAAAGGGGTGCATGTGTTCATTTTGTTTTGTTTTATACAGTATATGTAAAACAATCACTTTGTGCTTTTTGAATAGATCAGATTGCTATCTGATTTTAACGCAGCCAAGTATGGGACGCCCCGTGGTGCTGGGACTATATGCAACTAACGACCATGAATTGCATTATCCCTGATTTGAGTGCGATCGGAGGCCTTTGTTGTGTACCATTCCTCTTATCTCTCCCCTCATTTCCCATCATCTCTCTACTGTCATAATCTCTAATAAAGGCATGAAAATGTAAATGCATCCAAGAGGCATTCGAGATGGATCATAATCCAGAGACGGATGTTGAAAATGTGTAAATGCATCCTCTTTCCAAGATGCATATGTTATCTTTACTCCTCCCGGGTGTAACTGCATCAGTGAGTGATCTGTGGAAATAGCCTTTACAGGGTCTTTCCCCTGTGATAATATGGTATTTATCTGATCCCTGACCAGTTGAGTCACTGAATGATCTGTGTGGATGAGAGAGCATTGATCTGTATGGGTGAGGGAGCAACATGAGTGAGAGCCATAGAGAACGATAAAAGTTTAGTCTCATTCATAGTCCATAACTACAATTCATCTGAGTGTTTGTCTTAGCTTGTGGGTAGTTGTCAGCTAGCAAGCTAGCAAGTGTTATGGTTGTAACTAAATTGCTTAAGTGCACATTTTTCTTCTTAAGATGTTTTTGGCATCTACCAAAAAGGCCCAAGTGCATTATGCCATGAAATACTGGATTGATGGTACAAATCAGAAAGATTCCCAACTTAACAACTTGTGAGTGTTCATTGAACATTTCCGGATGGTTGAAACATTACAGAGTTTGTCAAGTAAGTATAACAAATACTGTGCATTAACAATATACCACTAAACCAATAAAATTTCCATTTAAAGTGGAAACAAACAACTTTCCAATGCCCCACCTGTCACGTGAATGGGGCATTGATCAAGGGTCAATCCTGATTTGCATATAGCCTGGGAAGACAAAGACAGATTGCAATCAGATTTGTGATCTGGCAAAGAAAGGTGTATATATGTGGCTTAGTGTAAATTAAATTGCATCTGGATTTCATCCGGATCCAGACACTTAAAAGGACAAGTGTAATTGGGGCCAAACAGCGTGTCTTGTTAAGGCCGTAGTGTGCTTCAAATAAAGTGCTTGTCAGATCATCTAACAGCATCTGAACCATTCCAGTGATCGGGCAAGCGTTTGGAGGTGTAAAAGCTGGCAGTTTGACTCTCAAGCTCCCCCTTTTCATTCTTCACACAACTACTTCTGTCACTTTTTGCGTGTACAACACTTTCTATGTGTCTCCATTTATAAGATTCAAAGCTTTTAAAAAGTCTCAGCTTTTCATGCTGCTGTGTGAGGCAGAGTGGTACCCACGTACTATTCTGTAGTTGTTTGTTGTGTGTATGTTTAGTTTTTGTGTGACGTAGACTTAACAAAGTGAAGCGACTCTGAATTTTCTGAATAATCAGCTCCATCAAAATTAAGTTGACACCATTTGTTATTTGGTCACTCCCTGTCTCAGCTCACTGTGGCAGCTGCCAACACCTTGAAAGCCAAGGTCGCCCTTTAATAAAAACATCATAAAAATCTCTGCCATTACCCGGTTAAATGGTGCAGAAGATTTGGCTTTAACGGGACTACTTCCCCTCCAAGTGCTGTTGAATTAATTACAGGCAAAGTGGGAGGCACTCTTAAGCTAATCAGATGTTATCAAATGCGTTCGTTTGTGTGTGTGTGTGTGTGTGTGTGTGTGTGAGTAAGGCTGATGAAGGTCACTCATTTCTGTGACTAAATGAACGACATCCTAAAAGATAAGGCTCTGATTCGCATGATGCGATAAGTCGTGTGTATAGGCCACTCTCACATAGAGTATATTTACGTATGCCTTGAACAAGATCATGAATTTACCTGTGGACATGAAGAAGTTAACATTAGTGAGGTGTGGAATTAATTTATCTTGTCCTTCTGACTTTGAGCCACTATGCAGTAACCGCGACTGCCAAGGGATAGTAAAGTGAGGAAATTGGGAAACTTCACCGTTGACTAAGGCTTCTTGAAAAGTGCTGACCTTTGAAGTGACTGAGAGCTGGATAGCCTAGCTATTTGAATATATTAGCTGTGTTGCACCATTCACTTTTATTTAACCTCCTCTAATAGAGTAGAAACTGTTTAACAAAAGAGGAATGGTTTGTAGACAGTTATGAAATAGAAGTCCAGAGTAAAAATGTGTCCTTTGAACAAGCTGTGTGAACTTGCCCTGTTGTAGCAACTTAATGAAGCTAACGATTTGCTAGCTTATCGTTAAGCTACTCAGGCTGGGGAGCTTTATTTTCCGTCTTCAATGCATCTCTATAGAGCGAAATGGTGTGGCATGGGGGATAAAATGCCAGGGGGAGTAAGTACAACAGTAGAGAAGGGAATTGTGACTGTACTGCACTAGCCCGCTGACAAGTTAGTAGTTAGCTCGCCAGCTACAGCAGTTCACCAGCTAGCCCTGCAAGTGTGCAAGATGACACCAAGATCCCGGCACCATCTATTTCACAAGGATGAGCAAATGTCACTTTGTGGTCTGACCACTTTAATCTTGACCAACCAAAAAAAAAAAAAATCATAATTACATTTTAGTTTCATTTTCACACTAGTGGGCTTTCCATTCAAATGTATCGAATTTTGTGAAAATGTGCAAAAGAAAATGCGAATTTATGCCCGTTTCCATTCGTTATTGTTTTGCGATTATTGGGAGTCAACAGGAAGAGCAGCAGGTGGAGCTTCTCATGAAAAATGAACAAAATAAAAACACCCCCGTAGAAAAAGAGTGCGCCATGAGATGACATCATAAGAGAGCGTCTTATGCCCACTGTAAACAACAACACACTCAACTGACACTCAACAACTGACCAACTGACACTCAACAACTGGCCTTTATCTAATGAAATAAAGGTATTACAACATGTTTTGTTGTCAGTGGATTTAAAACTAATTTAAAACTAGTAATTTAAAAATACCAGTAAGATGTACAGTATTTCACACAATTTAGAGGACGAAAGGGCTATTGGTAAACATTGGTTCCTTAAATATACTGTGTGATAGCTCAAATTATGTGGATGCTTTATGAATTCAACAGCCTGGAATGTGGTCACTGAGTGTTTTAGAGTTTGCCGTTTTATCCATTCATTCAGCGATCTGCAAATCACAAATGGGACTACTAGCATGCTAGTCGCTAACTTACGTCAGTCACCCTTTCGTCCTCTAACGTTATACTATCGTTACCTTACCTGAGCTGTTGATTGAAGAGTTGATAGATGTAACCAGAGGTCTTTGGCCCAGGATTTTGTCCATTAGCCATTAGCTTTCCCTCCCTCACCGCTGGTAGCCATCTGATGCCTCTCAGCCATGTAGCGTTGTTTCAAACTCTTCCACTTGCTTCTTAGTATTTGCCATGGTTTGTCAAAGCCTTTATCCATCATTTGCTTCTGTAGCTCTTGATACACGGTCGTGTTTCTTTGCTGTTTTCCGTCTAGTATGGCATTAATGTTTGCTTCTTTTATTAATTGAAGAAAAATTTCAGTTTCTTCGTCCCCCCACACATATCTCACACATTCCTCCGCCGCCATTTTTCATGTTGACACCATGGCGCAGTGTGACGTGATATCTGGTACGTCATTGTTTATTCGCAAAACCTGTTTCCATAGCAAAAAGTCGCATTTTCCTTTTATCGATACGCTGACAAATCCGCCCCCTCCAAGCGTAAAAACTTTTTTTTGCGAATTTTCGGTCTTTTTTCGAATTTTTGGCATTTCGTCCAAGTCTTTTTTCGCAATTTTTGAAAATGCGAATAAAAATAGGTGGATGGAAACCCCACTACTGACTTACTTTATGGCAAATAAACCAAGACTCATTCAGTGGACAGTTTTGGTGACTTAGGCTACATCCTGCACCACCAGTGTGACATGGAACCATGGGGAAAGAAAAAAAAAATTGAGTGCAATATGTCTTCTTTGGTGTTCGCAAAGTTGTCACAAAGAAATAAACCTGTTCTACTGCACATGTTTAATTAGTAGGCTGCCTACTGACTCAACAGCGTGGCTTACCGAAACATATAATTAGACATAATTGATGTCAACTAAGTGCCACCTGTGTCTTTCTTGCTATGATAAGTCAAGATTTCTGCTGTAAAAAAAAAAAAACATAGTTGGTTTTGAGCATTTTTAGATGGACCTTATATACCTAAAAGATATATAATGATGGGCAGGTGGAAAGAAGAAAAGGGGAGTAGCTGCTTATTGATGCTGCGTTCCACTCACTTTTTATCCCCATTTTGCCTCATGATGTGTCAGGGGAAAATGCCAACTCTCAGGTGCTCTGGTGCATACAACTTACTATGATTACCAGTTGAGCTTGCATATTTCAAAAGGTCACTTTCTTGACAGTTTTCATGATTTACTGAGCAGGAAATACTGAAGTAAAGTACCATTGATTAATTATATTAATCAATGTTACTTTACTTCTTAATTTCGTACTCTCACAGAATCCTATGGTTAATAAAACTTTGCATTAACACCATGAAAAACCTTCACTTTTTAGTTTAGAAGACTTTGTATTCCTTGTTTGTGAGATTTTGAAGCAGTGAGGAAGTCAAAACAATATAGCTTCAGTGTCTAACCCCTAACCCTAAACCTAACTTCATTATCCAACTTTACCAACTAACCACATTTCCCCTTACCAACTTTGGTTGATAGACAAAGACGTATTTTTTTATGCTACATCCTGTTGCAATCCTTTCTCTAGCCCACTCCCACCACTTTCACCAAACAGCTGACTATGGGTGTTCCCTTACGGTTAGCCAGTCAAACTTTCCCATGATCTCCTTCAGCCATTCTTGTTGCCGCTGCCAAACTTTAAATCTGTTCTCCCCTCTGCTCCTGTCAGCTTCCATTTTAGGCAGAATTGTCATTGTGCCCTCCTCCGTCCCATTCACCTCGAGTCACCTTATCCAGAGCCCAGGATGAACTCATCAAAGCCCAGTCCTCAGCACATCTAGATCCTCAGCTCCCTCTTCATCTCATCTCATCATCACTATTACCACCACCAGCATCTAGACTCCAATCTACTACATCTTTACCACCTTCCTGGAATAGATGACATCATGATGGGGTCTAATCGCCCAGCATTTCTCATTGTTATGTGCACATGTAAATAAATATAATTTTCTCTCAGAATGAGTCTCTCCCCATTGAAATGCCAGTGACAACAAAGGTGTTACGTTGTATTGTCAGCGTATCATAGAGTTTGGGCTTCTCCAGAATGACCTGAGGAGAAGTGTGTCCTCTGAAGAAGACTTGTGTTTAGAGTGTTTAGGCTCAATAGCTCAGAACTACATGAAACAGCAATCTTTATTCGTCACCCAACATCCTTCAGCTCATCTAAGGCTGTGTTCAGACCATACTGTGGCACTGCAAGAATAAAGCAAGCTCCAGCTTTTTCCAATGAGACCACTGCTGTTGTGTATTGGGAGATGCCAATACACAGAGGGCTCCGACCAAAAAAAAAAAAAAAAAGATTGTGTTGCAATAAATGTGTTGGATAACTCCACAACAACATCTGGCAACACACTATGTTTGATAAATATGTGTAAGTGCAGGCACATGCTGAAAGCTGTCAAAAATCAATTCTCTGCTTTTCACCGAGGAAATATTTGGCTAATGACAACTGAAAGCTTTTTAGATAAAACACCAAAACATAAATAATTTTGATTTCCCAAAATATGTCCCAAAACATGACCACAATATTAATCTTTTTTTAATGATAATAATTAAAATAATAATTAAAATGATCAACCACTCCAATATGAATTGCATGGTCAAAACTGTTGTTGTTTTAACCACTGGAACATTAATATGAATAAAGTTGTTGAAAATGAATGTATCTCTCTGGAAACTTTTTTAAAAGTCTAATCAAAAGATATTGTGAGTAGCCTATTAGATACATTTAGGTTTTAATGACATTGTTTTGATAGTTCATAGGCATTTTTAGTTGTTTTATTTGAGTGACACAATAGATATTTAATTAGTTTTGAAACCCAATTATCTGTTAATCATAAAGATCATTTGTAAACTCCTACTTTTCTACATACCATTGTGTGAGTAAATAATTAAAAAAAATATAGCTGCAAATTAATAGACTACTGTGTATTTGTTAACCATTAGCTGATCATTATTTCAACACTGGTAAACAAAGATAAATGCCTTAGGCTCTGCAACCAAAGCCCCATTTATTCTAGTCCAATCCCAGGCCATGGCAGTCATTTAGTGGTAATGTTTCTTTCATGGGTAATATCTAAATTTCTCTGGTACATCATTTATTCGTGCGGGGATATTTGTGATCAGGATATAGAGATGCTTAATCTGGATGAGAAATTAATCATGATGTGAGAGCAGCGTGTGAATGTTAATGCGTTCAGCGAGAGACAATAACATGTTCATGTAGCTAAGAGGAGACTATTGAAATCAAGAGACACAACATGAAGGAGTCATGATTTAGCCTAATCACCTCAAACCTCTGAGGTTTTGATCTTTTATTGCAATCTTGTTCATTACTGGTCTCGGCAGATATCATGCAAACACAACGTGTAAAGGATTAAACACTAAAATTATTTACCATAAAGTGGGGTTCATCCCTCAGGACACTGAAATGAAAATACACAGTGTAGAAATCATTGTCAGTGTCTCCCTTCACATCCCCTTAAGCTCTGAAATCAAGATTGATGATGTGCATGATGCAGGAGTACAATGGCACCCCATTCCACACTCCCTCCTTGTCTAGGAGTTTTCTTCTAAGCAGATAGCAAGCTGTGATATTCAAAGTGACACTCAATTAGCTGTGCACTGGCAGTGGGACACAGATTGATAGGATGGCTTTGTCCCTGAATGCAAAAAGACCTATGCAGATATCGTCTTTAGAGCCTCACAAGCTAGATTCCTCATTCATTAACTGAGGTATGTGAAAGGTGAGCTCGATGATACTCATATCATAAAATAATTACATATTTGTTGTCAAAAAGAGGATACATCTGTGTTTTTACTGTTGAAATGCTTTTGGTTTTCATACTCTTAAATGCTTGTCTTGGGCATCAATCACTCACGAAGCATTTAAAGGAAGGAAAAGTGAGCTACCATTTGTTCTTATCCTGCAGCATGGCTAGACTGTATCCATAATTTCATTCTGGTCATGTGCTTCAAGCAGAAGCTAAGACAGTGTAATGGAAAAAATAATTATCACACTGCACTAATGCTCCCTTAGTAGTAATTAGGGGTGTTTTACTTTAAACAGCATATTTATAGGCAGTCTGGTACCCGAATAACCCCGGACGCTACTAAAAGAATCATCAATCCAACAATTTGCCCTTCTACAACCTGTCTCAAGTCTGCCTCAAGCTCATTTACAGCCTTCATGAACAATGCTTACGCAACGGTCCAGATAGACTCAGACCTGCCAGGACCTGGCATACCCATGCTAGTTTATATCAGTCAATTGTTCAGCTGACTGCTAATGGTCAGTAACTAAGTGCATTCAACCACCTTCTAGATAGGGTGTGTAACCCAGCATATGTATCATGTCCTTCATAAGTTCTTAGTGCCTACAAGCTGGTCTAAGACTTGTCATTTACTAAATCAAGTTTCACCATTAAAACTTGAGGAATGTAAATACTTTAATGATGTGGAAACCAATTGCTAGGAAACATTTGTAGTGCTATCGAATCAACATCAACAAACTCAGGCTGTTGTCATGCACTGTTCGTATATATACCACCACAATTCATATATAACCCAAATGATCAAAAGCCAGTAATATGTGTAACCTAGTAATCAGGAAGGCTGTGATCACAAGACCAATGCGCTGATGGGAATAAAGTACAATGTAGTATAGTACCGAAAGTCTGTCCAAGGAGACAGGTTGGAGAGGTGGATGGGTCAAACAACACAGGACATTCCCCCAACAGGCTGTTCTCATGCTGTGTTTGTATGTTTTCCTATGAAATGTTATGCACCAAAATTTGTGCAAATGCTATGTAATCATGAGCCAGTGATTTCTGTGTTATCCATGTGTTTAGGAAGGCTGTGATTATGTGATCAATGTGTTGATGGGAGTAAAGACTGATGAAGAAAGCGGTCCCTAAAGGTTGGAAATGGGGTAGTGGACTTTTTCCCAGAAACTAATGTTTGGAACCGTGGAACTTTGAATCATTTTATGGTACGTACTCACCATGTTTTCTTCATACACTTAACCACAGTAAGTTTACTTACCTAAACCCATTATGCCGATTTTGACCAACTGGATCTGGGTGAGCCATTTGAATTTGATGACCGCCCGTATTTATTTGAACACGGAGTACACGGACGTACACGGACACAGAGCTCATTGAATCTGAAGAGCGGACGAGGAGAGAGAGGGAGCAGTGTTACTTCGGTAGCACATATACTAAAATTGCAACAGGCAAAGGGACCTGTCCGAATCCAGCTAAAGGTAAACACAGACGTTCATTTCTCCTTTCTGTTATGTTGTCGGATAATGACGTTCATTTCTCCTTTCTGTTATGTTGTCGGATAATTATACTAACAATCCGGGCCTATCTGTGTGAAAAAAATGCACTTTTAGTGGACGTATTTTGACGTTGTTTGATGCTGTCTGAATGCCCTATTATTTAATACAGCGCGCACTCACGGGCTGCAGGCAGGTCAGCCCGAGCTTCGTACTGGAGAAATGTCAACTATTGAACATCCTATCACTCATTTAGACAAAAGTGGATTGGAAAATAGAGCCCAGGTTGAAAAAAACATTAGTTCCCCTTTAAGTGTATGTAACATCATTTATGGGGCGCTTATATGTACAATATCATACCAACCTTTGTACGACAATACAATGCCCCACAAGACCAGTGTTCGGAACCCTGTGAAACCAAGTGAACTTTAATTTATTAAGTATGTCGTCACCATATTTCTTTTCCTAAACCTAACCTACGTAACTTTACTTGCCTAAACCAAAGATGCCCAACTATGTTTCTTTTGTAAACCTCAGCTATGTAACTTTACATTTTAACACTGTAACATCTTTTGTGGGGGGGCTATTCCTTAGATATCAGTCTGCATGTTCTCCTGGTGTCAGCTCTCTCTGGGTATTCCAGCTTCCTCCCAGTCCAAAAACATGCAGGTTAGGTTAACTGGTGACTCTAAGGCCCAATCCCAATACACCCCTTAACCCTACCACTTGCCCCTACCCCTCCGTTTTGCGCGTTCACGCATAGGGGTAGGGATGTCCTGATTCTCACTGAGGCAGAGGGGAAGGGCGGAGTGCTAGGGCTATATGGCCCTTCAAACGGAGTTTTTTCAGATGCACACTTCAAAGCGAGTGCTACGAGAAATCTTCCAGAATGCCTTGTGAATCACCGGCAAGATGGCAGGGAAGGCTTCAGAGGCTATGAAAGAAAACCATAAATGTAAGTATTTTCTTCTTAACTAAAGATTTAAAGACTATGATAACCATTGGAAATGTCGTTTCAATGTATTATATACATTTGTTCTAACAAACAAAACAAAACAAAAATCGCTAGTTGTGAGGTTTCCCCGGCAACATACTCGTCGCGTCTTTTTATGACGTCACTGACGACTAATGATGACGTTTCCGGGTATGAAGGGTTGTCCCATTTCATAGGGGAATATTTCAACCCCTACCCCTTGTAACTTTGTTGCAAGGGGCAAGGGGCACTCGAAAAAGAGGGGTAGGGGTAGGGATAGGGGCGAAAATGAGAAATGGGATTGGGCCTAAATTGCCCATAGGTGTGAGTGTGAATAGTTGTCTGTCTCTTTGTGTCAACCCTGTGATAGTCTGGCGACCTGTCCAGGGTTTACCCGGCTCTCGCCCAATATCAGCTGGGTAGGCTCCAGCTCCCCATGACCCCTAACAGGATAAGTGGTTATGGAAAATGAATGAACCATATATACAGGAAGTCACAGTGGCATCTTTGCTGCAGCATAACATCCAAAAAACAAAAACAAAAATAAAAAACACCAGTATACAGTAACAAACTTTAACACTTAATGCTGATGACTTTGTTTTGCTTATATTTGCACACATGTTCAAATGTGTGTGTTTCATATAATTGAGCATAGGTAGGTTAGCATGCTTGAATATATCCCATTTGATGTAATTTGGTCATTCAGTTGAACACTATTGGCATAACATTATGCAGTTTGAGGTGTTTTGTGTTATTTTTGTGGAATGCAGCTGGTACCTTTTTAATTTTTTTCCCCCACTGCTCCTAAAACAGCCAAACTGCACTGCTTAGTTTGCATGTATGCAAGAGGATGTGCATATTAAAGACTACTTTCTTCTCTGAACCCACAGATCATAATAAAATAATTTTTAGCTGCAAGTGAACATGAAAGTATCTGTTAGAGTAAAACAAAACTGTTTTACTGAGATTTCTTAGGCTGAATCTAAAGCATAAATTTACTCTGAAGAATAGGCTGTATGAATAACGGCTATGAAGAGGACACAGTATGATAAACAGAAGGAAAAGGATAGCTTCTTTTTTTAACTCTTATCGAGTTTTAAAATGTTGAAAAGTATTCTGTTTTCAGACAGAAATGCTTCCCTTCTAAGCTTGCATGTTCTTCATTCAAGGTCCACTGTGAATTCAAATCCACCTAGGTTTGTCTTTAGCCAGTATTTGAAGGATTACCTCATCCACTCCACAAGATAGAACCACTTCACTGCCCAGGTCCCCAGAGGGACACGAAGAGAGTGGTGACTGTTGTAATACCTCTATACTATCAACACAAAAACAATTTTCCCACCCACTCTCAGGGCTACAAATTAAAATATGAGACTTAATTAATTGCAGTACCTCAGGTGCTATTCGTTACAGTGAGCTGTGTCTACAGCATGTCCTGTGTGGGGCAAACAACACACATGCTGAAACTGACAGCAGCATAGCAAACTATCATCTCTCACAACACAGACTCCATTGATAAAAAATAATCATTTGAAGTGTGTATTTGTTATCATGTAACATTGGTGTTTTAAATGGTTAGCTCAGATTCACCAAATTACTGATGGAGGCACTTTTAGACCAGCAGCTCCTGTGTTCAGCAAAGTAAAATTACCATTTTTGTCAGTGGAGTTTAGATAAGAGACCATAGATTAGTTTCACATTCTGTTTAGTTCCCCGTGCTGGCAATGTGGGAAATACTGAGCATGTGACCCGATAAATGAGACTTAGATCATACTTCACGAGAGTGTGAGAGTTTGTAAGCAGATGTTCTGAAATAGTTTGGCTGATGTTAAAGAAATACTGTGCAGGATTGTCCTAATAAAACAATGTACAGGCTCACACAGAAGTAATTCCTCTCTGCTCTGCCCACCGTCTGTATTTTCTGATTTCTTCTGTTTGGTAAATTTTTGGATGGGTACCCCCACCATGCTCAGGTGAGGTCAGGACTAAGGTAGCAACCAGGTGCCAGCACACATTTAAGAGACACAGCAACAAATAAACGCAAATATAGAGAGGTGAAATGCCAAGCAAAGTGAATCTAGTGTTGGCTTTTACTTTCACTTGCTGGTGAGCATGTTTGCATATTGACAGTCCTGCATAGTTAACCTTTAAATGCTGTTTCCTATGACATTAATTCATCATTTTTTCCCCCATTGTTGGATTCTTTGTTCACAAATTTAGCGAAACACAGGGTGAGTTGATATACAAATGTTCACATCAGGAGGGAAGCATGTGATACTTTGTCAAACCATAGTACACTTTTGCCCTAATGAGTCCTAAAACTATTATTTTTTACTTATTTTAAGGTACAATAAAATGAGTTTGCATATTTACATAAGTATATTACATAACCCCACACAACATTTACTTATACTCATACACATAATACATAAATATGCCTTGCATGCAAAGTCAAACTAACTAACAATAACTATTGTACTAACATTATACCCTTCTCTGGGAACACAAAGCATATTAAGCTCCAACCATGTGTGCCTGTATTTATTTAGGTTAC
The DNA here is from genome assembly GCF_006386435.1 of Epinephelus moara. Lineage (NCBI taxonomy): Eukaryota > Metazoa > Chordata > Actinopteri > Perciformes > Serranidae > Epinephelus > Epinephelus moara. Next base: position 32,286,967 of record NC_065512.1, read on the forward strand.
AAAAAAGTGTGATCATACCTTTCTAGTATTAGCTAAATGGTTGTTGATGATTGTTTTTTTCCACTCAGCAGTAACCAGCAACACTGCTGGTAATAAAAGACAAAAGGCGTGATGGCTGCACTGCATGGGACACCATTTAAATGAAGTACACTATGCCAGTTTTTACTAAGAAAGTGACACCTTGATAAGATGAAATGCAGCACCCCGAGGACACCTGTGAGACAATTAACTCGATTTTCACTGCCATTCATTAATCGCTGACAGTTTGTCAACCTCATTATGTCAATTTGCAGTATGTTCGTGCAAACTGCATGTGGTGGAATGTCCAGGTGCCAAGCCGCTTTTGGTCACCTGTTCTAGCTTTGTTGTTGGGACTGTAATTAAGAAGCCCATTATTTCTGATTAGTGCTCCTTTGCATAATTAATGAATAGGGAGCTATGTCCAGATGGCTATTTCATCAAAAAACATTACTCATCTTGTTGAGCAGGACCTTCAAAGTGAAACAATAAGTTAAACATATTTTTGGCGTATACAAACACAACATTACTTTAAGCCTCAGTTTCCACTTAACCAGCAAAACCACCAAACTTTACAAAAAGAAAGAAATACATTCTTTCTATATGTTTGACAGAAATGTGCTTGGTGACCTTTGTTATTGTCTCATAGCAACTGAATGACACAGATGAAAATAGAAGACAACTAATTTTAGTCTCTCTTCATCCACTTCTTTTCTTCTGGTTTCCTCCTCAGTCCTTTTCTCTGCAGTCTGATCAAAACTCTCAGGAGTCCACACTTGACCTCAACTCTGTTAACCCTGACTAAGCTCGGTGGCAGTTACTGTTTTATCACCTGAAGAAAGCACCAACTTTTCCTTCAATCCGCGCTAAAACTAATTAAAGTTGGGGCAGAGGAAGCGTCTGGCGAGAGAGAGGGAGACGGAGAGAATGAGGTTGAGTGAGTGATGTTGGGAGGGGAGAGATTAACAAGTGCAGGCAGAGCACTGTCTCTCAGCCGCTAATCCTTAATGTCACAGATATGCGGTAAGCTGGGGCCTTTGTCAGTTAAAGACTGCCTTCAGATCTACCCAACTCTTTGTCTGCTGCTGTGCATCCTCCTCCCCTTATACCCCTGTGCTGTACCCTGACTCTTCACACTCCTTGGATCAGGGATAAACATGGGAGCACTCACTTTTCCAGGCGAGATGAAAGGCTGCTGGGGGTTGAAAGAAGCAGCTCATGCAGCCGAGATGGCTTGCCATAACACCAGATGGATAAAAGAGCATGGAGGAAGAGAAAAGCGGGAGGTGTATGAGGAGGCTCTATTTTTCCCCTCAGTGTTTACATGTCACAAGGTGACTTCGACAGATTTGCTTCACACCTTATTAAAAAGTTCCACCGGTGAAGTTGCAAAGTTGATTTACTTTGTCTAAAAAGCAATGACACTTGATAAAGTGTGACGTTTCATGGACGCAGGAGTATAAGGATGAGTAATGTTTTTTGATGAAATAGCCAAGGACGAAGTGTTTGTCGGATCAAACAGCTTCTCAAAGCTCCTCCATGCACACGTTGTCAACGTCAAAAACAGGGTCCAGTAATTTCAGTAACTTTTCAAAACTGACTACACCTCGCACAGTGATTAAGTTTTAACCTCTGTCTCAAGTCCAATTCACACCAGGAAGCGGCACCGCAAAATTTAATCAGCCGTTTTTACAAATGATATCCTTCTAGAAGCTTATTGACGTAATGACTCCTCACAGAGCTGATGCCACAATCAGTCACAATAGCTCAAGGAGACTCTTTATTTTCTCTGTGCTGTGCCCTTTACTATTTAAAGAGGTTATAAAGAGGTTTAAATTACAAATCATCTATTCAAATCATTATCTCATTTCAGAGAGAAAAAGAAAACTGAAAATTTTCAGTGCGGGAGCTACAGGTCCTGACTGACCAGTTGCGAAGGTATTCCTCAAAACTTTGGGCATTATAATTTAAATGTAACTGAGCTGTAAAGTTCTGGTTGATTGTTCGATCGCTATGCTTTTGACCGACCACATTCTCACTGGCTGGACAGTCACAGGTGTTACTTTAATAAGGCCTTTAATCTGCCCACTAAAATGCTTATTTTCCCAGATGGAAGATGCCAGCTGTTGTTATTCAGCACTTGTATTTGTCCTCTGTGATGGTTGGTCTTTGCTGTGTTTGTCCGGCCCCTTCTTTACTATGATTGGACGGCCGGTGACAAGCGCTTCATTTTAGCCAAAGTTAAACACTTGTCAGTGCTGATTTTAGTCAGAAAAACAGACAAATAATCCCAGAAGACATTTAGTATCATTTAGTATTTACCGAGTCTCCAAAAAAACACAGCAGTTCTTCCTGTACTAAAAATAGTAACTCTCTCTCTTGCATGCAGCATTACAAAGATTTAACATTAATAAAGCTATGCTGTAAATGACATCGTCATCATAGAAGTTCACTTCTATAGTATCAGATTTTTCTCAGTCCTGTTCAACACTTAGCCGTGAGACGTACACACACACGCAGCTCAGCGTGAGATGTGTTACAGTTCACAGTGTATTGTCAGATAATATTACACTGGAGATCACATTTAGATTTCCTGTGATCCTGTGACAGAAAAAAATAAACGCTTTGGTGGACACACAAGCAACCAGATAGAGAGCACACAGTGCACTGTGGCGATTTAGTTAATCTCGAGAAAACCTGTGCTGATTTTTTTCCCCTCTGGACGAACTGATTGGTCGAGGAGTAGGTTCAGTCTACAAAGATTGTCTTTGGTTGAATACAGCCCTAAATATGACAGAGAGAAACTGATTTAATATTCTCGTCTGTCAGTGCTGCTGGTGTTTTCAAACCCACACCTTCACACTGTAAAAAAGAAGATGGCATGATTTAAAGCGGAAGACAAAATAAAAATATCATTCAATGGTAGACAAGCTTGTCAAACAGGCAAAAGTCCACCTCAAGAACAGCCTTTAATTATGGCTGCTTCACAGTCCAGATCGGGGCTGGGAATTTTGAGGAGGAAGAAGAAAGAAGAAGAGGATGATGTTAAAAGAGACAGAGGATGATACAAATTAGAAATACACAGGCTCCATCATCAGAACTGCTCAGACACAACAAGCCTGTTGGTTTTACATAACTTACTTACCATAACTGTTCAAAACATACTGAATTAAAAATTTCTTTGAATTCATATTTTTCTAATTCACGCAGCACACTGCCTGGGTAGGTATTAGCATGTTTATTCTGCATCACCTGGGGCTCAAAGTTACCTCAGACACAAAGGGCAAGTCAGAATCTTGTTGAGTGCCTGCTGAATGAAAATCATAGATTGGCTTCACAATATGACTTTGGTAATCACCAGGGTTGCATGTAAAGGCAGATTTTAAACTAGTGTCGACATTTTTTGGGGGGCTTTTTCTGCCTTTGCTAGATGGGGCTGTCTGAGTGTGTGTGTTTGTGTATACATTGTCTTTGTATATGGGACAACTGCTCTACTCACTAGGCCACCAAGTGCTCCTGTAACCTATAAAGGTATAAAGATTAAATGCTCCGTAAGTGACAGACTGGTGTTTAAAGATCCTTTTACTTCCACTGACTGCAATACACATTCTACCCCCTCAGTAAAAAGGCTTTTGCCTGTGAATTATGAAGACACTGACCAACTCCTCTATGTCGAATAGCAAAAATTGAAAAAAGAAAAAAGCTTCCCAAAAAGGGTCCGACAACTGAACTGAGAGCAATGCTTCAAGACCTTAGGCCAATAGCCAGTAGCTCACTCAGTGCCCTGGCAGGCATGAACAGGAACATGCAGGCCAGCCACAGCAAAATTGTTGCTGCGCTTGAGGCCAATGTGTTGGTTGTTGAGGGGTGAGAGGGGTGTTGACAGGAGGGGCTTGCCAGAGTGCGACTTCCATCCAAACCTCCTGGAGGCAATTAAGGGAGGGGAAAAAATGTAAGCCCAGGACTTGGGAGAGGAGGGAGACAGTGGAAACAATTTGTTTATTCATTTATGTGATAACTTTATTTTTCAATAATTTCCATTTTTTCTCATGTATTTTCAAAAATGACATGTAAGGGAGCTGTATTCAGTTATTACTCATGACACAACTGTGATTGCATACTGTCACTGCGTCCCAAAATAAATGAGTTTGAGCAGAGCTGTCCATAGTTCTGAATCTTTGGGCCAAAATAAGTGCCCACTGTGCTGTGTAGTGAGATGAGGATGGTGAATTGCTATTTTCAGAGTGAGAAATTGAATTGTATTGATTCTTTGGTTTTACAGAATTATTTTCTTTTGTCTGACTGTATTCACAAACAATTTTTTAGGTCACACAAAGGTGGAATTGTTACGGAGACATTTGCAAGGTCTAAATGGGTTAAGTGAAAACACAGCATTTTATTGGAAAGATTGTTGAAGGATGTTTTGTCTGACATCCCTGCCCTCGTCTGCTCACAAATGAGGCAGTGGGGCAGGCGGCTTCTCTTCATCTGGTTCTGAATCTTGATTATTTTTGTGATACTCAAGATGCAGACCGGCTCTCATGGCTGTGTTATGAAGGATGCAGCACACAACTATAATTTGACAAACTTTGGGTGGACTATACATCATTGTTCCATTATCCATGGTTGCAATTGGTGGGCAATTACACCTATGACACAGAAGAATATATATTTATTTTTCCCCACATTTGTAACCATTATTACAGCACAGACATTTTCTCAAAACAACTTTCTTATCTAGTAGCCAGGGACTGTCATCCAAGTTTTGTACCAGTCTGGAGAGACTGCTGTTCCTAATGCCCAGTTCAGGCCAAAGATTCACAACGAGGCAAGTTGAAACAACGAACTACGTGCAATGCATCATTCTGCAAGGTTCTACAAACCTGCTGGTTCACACCAATGCAACTCAATGAGACAGTGTATCATCTCTATGCAACAACTCTCTTTGCCTCCCTTCTGATTTCCAGCTTTTCAGGCTTAATTTGTGGCTAAATATAATTTGTAACTTCTTAAAATATGAATGAGGATAGCGATAGTGAGATATTGGGTACAGTTGCATTTGTGATAGTGATGAAACGGTGAAAAACATAAACAAAAGAATGGACTCAGATGGACTGTTTTCATAATAAATACGCTCCAATTAATGGGTCAATGAGAATGTGTATGTGAGTGGGCATAAGCATATAAAGCAAGCAGCAGCAGTGACCCAGCGTCTGACACCGGAACAAGCCGATTGGCTGTTGAAACAGGTGACGAGCTTTATATTCCAAAACCAGCTGCCGGCGATTTGACCAGCTGAGTTGCAGGTGACACCATCAGCCAGCTTGAGTCAAGCTCAGACTGGCTGGTCTGCACCACTGCAGCTTTTCTCTGCAAGGTTAACACAGGGAATTTGGCGACCAAGTTCATGATTATGTTAATGGCATTCTGAATTGCCCAGATGTTGATTAAATACGTGTAAGCATCCGCAAAAGCTGTGCAATCCTTTTGTGAATTTGTCCCTCTGTTGCTAATTCAAGCTTGATACATTAATAGCCATTCACTGTCAGGTTAATAACTCAGCTACCACTTATTTATAACAGTTAGCAAATTGTAATTATGATTTCTTAGGGGTTTTTTTTGTCATCATTTAATGAATTTTTAATGACAAAGTACTGTATGGGTGTCAAGGCTGAGCTGACAATAATGCTTTCAGTCACTAGTGAGGGGAGCTCTACTGCAACAAGCCACTGATTCAGTGACAACAAGTGCTGCACCTTTTGTTCCGTTTGTACTTCTTTTATACCTCATTTTATTCAATAAAGAGCTACGACAGTGAGGTATAAAAGGTCTTTGTGTTAGCTTGGTATTTAGGGACAATATATTCACACAGTTTTTTCAAAAACGTATTTGTACCATTGATTTCTCTTTCATAACTCTCTAACACTCTTTTTCTGTTCATCATTGTATACTATGACCAATGAAGGCCAAATAAAATTGGATAGTGCAACACAGTTTATGAGCTACAATAGCTTCCTGCTCCCTTCTAATCATCTGGCTCTCTGTTCCCGCGAAGGTTAGCACTCTCACAAGGGTTAGCTATTGGTCAATGCCACAAACCCACGTACTGTTTAGCAAAGTTTAACTTAAAAAAAAAAAAAAGAAATCCCCCTATGTCTTGGTAAGCAAATACACCAACCATGGCATTTATATTTAATGTTTTGATTTTGCTGCAAAATTTTGCGTGGACTTTGAGGAACAGTTCACCCCCAAATCAAAAATGCATATTTTTCCTCTTACATATTGTGCCAGTTATCAATCTAGTTGCTGAGTGTTGGAGATGTCTGCTGTCTCTCAAATATACTGGAACTAGATGGCAATCAGCTTGTGGTGCTCAAAGTGCCAAAAAAGTACATTTTAAAAACTCAACAATGATGTCTCTCCAGAAATCATGACCTGGTTATTCAAGATAATCCACAGACCATACTGTGAGCAGTTTCATGTAGGAACTATTTTCTGCCTGCTGCAAACTGTATCACCACGCAAAGGGAAGCGTGCATCTACTCGTGGAGGAGAGGCTCGTGCTCGCCACAGTGTGAAATGTAAACATTAATGTTTCCTACTTGACTGAGTTGTAACGTTAGCTAGCTCAGTGGTACTAGCAGTAGATGCACATCTCCTTCCGTGCAGTTGGCGGGTGTAGTTAGGTAGACAGAAAATCATTTCTAGATGAAACTGCTCACAAAAAGGTCCGTGGATTATTTTTAGTAACAGGGTCATGATTTCTGGAGAGAGACATTGCTGTTGAACTTTTTAATTTTTTCCATTTTTTTTTTTGCACTATAAGCAATGCAAGCCGAGTGCCATCTAAATCCATTATATTTGAGAGAAGGCAGACGTCTCTCTCTCTGGCTGATAAATAGCACTAGCTGTGAGAAGAAGAATATTTATTTATGATATTTGGGCTGAACTGTGCCTATAAATATTTGTCAAAATCATCACACACCTTCTTGTGTGCACAGACAACTGCAGCACCACAAGAGCCTTCAAAGAGAGACTGAATGAAAATATTGCTCTCATTTTTATATGCACAATTACAGTAATCATGTCTCACCTCTTGCCATGTCAGTGGGCCTTTTGCCTTTAAGTGTAGCCATACGGAACATGTATTTAGACTCTGGCCTTTAAACATGGTTGGGCAACACATCATAGAACCCAAATCAATTGAAACAAGGCCTTGATGGTACATTTCAGATTGGCATACAACCGGCCCAAGTCATGGCCTGGTTCCACACCTGTGAATTGTTACCACCATCCAACACCCACAGGCCAAAATATTAATACTCATAACAACTTGATTTGTTCTTTAGGGTTTGGCGTGGAAGAGTGATGCCACTGAAAAGTCTTGCCTCTTCAGTGATGGAATGTTACGATGCTTTAAAAATTCAATCAATGAGGCCTATCACACATCACATTGCCATATTGTCCAGTTCATAGTTTTAATGAGCTTGGCCTACTCACTTAACCATATCAACATGATGCACTTCTCTAGTGACACAGCAGAGTGAATTACCATCAGCGGCAATTAGCTAATTGAAGTGGATCAGTCCATGGGGCTTAGTGTGCTCAGGGTCAATGCCCGTACAGGCACGCAACAACAGCAGGTCCCCCATTAAGCAACAATGACAGGGTCCTTTCATCTCCAGGTGGTTTCTGAGAGCAATGAGTTATGACATTTGTCAAGAGTGTCAGTGTCTTTACTGTACATCCCATTTCCATAACTGATGGTCCTTATCATGGTCCCCGCCTAAGGAGCTTATCTACTTCACTGACTAAGATGCAGTATTCATTGATTGCATAATCTGCGAATGGGATTGGTTGTGATAGCCAGAATTAATATGCAAGGGTGTTTGGGTGCAGTGTGAGTTGATGAGACAATTGTGCTAGAATGCGTAACTGATTGCACAATGCTAAGCCAGTTACAGATGCATAGTTGTAAATACATCTCGCTTGCCGATTATAAGACTTATGGATGATTTATATCAATCACTTCTAAACCTCATTGCTGTACAGAACAAACAGAATATGGCACAAATGATCTGACAGGCCTCCAAGAAGAAAAAAAACCCACTAATATTTGTCACTGTCACAGTGGCAACAAATCACTCAGCAACAAACATTTAGCATTTTTTGATAAAAACTAAAAAGTAGAATCTAAGCGTGAAAATATATAGGTATACATTACTGAGTCAAGGTTGTGTCAACTATAAATGAAAAGTAAAATAAATCAGGCTTGAGGGATGGAATAAAATCACACTCTGGATCTATGGCATGCTCTCAGTCATGCTGGATTGTGATTTGGTTTGTCCCAAGATTGGACTCTTTCCCATATGAGATGATAAACCAGTACTTACACTGATAATAGCATTTTTTAGCCTTGTGGTGTGGGTTAATTTTGGACTCTGCCTCCTCCTGTAAAAACAGTTAATGCACCTTCATTATGCCATGTCAAAAATCATGTTTAAAGTATAGGTTTTTACTGTGCCATAGCATCCATACTTAGTGCTTGTGGAACTGAGTTGAAAGATTGAGCAAAAGCTACATCTTAATTTAATATCCAGTTGTGAGAAAAAGCCACTGCCTTATTTTCATGAAGCTCAAAAACCTTTTGCATCTATTTTGAGTGGTTAAGTTGATGAATGCATGGTGAGAGTCAACATGTCATTTATAGGCACGGACCCATGACTCACTGCTTTTGACTTTTATCATGCAGGCTTTTACAGCACTTTTTATTTTCTGCAAAGCACTTTGTAGCCACTTACTGAACAACATTGCTCAAATAAATGTATTGTGATTAAATTGAATAAGGAAGTGAACGTGCCTGGTACTTTGTCCAAAATCAGATATCATAATAAACCCTGACACTTACACGCAAATATCAAGGCTGCTTACGCTTGCAGTGTATGTTATATCTCCAGAACAACAACCATAATGCCCCTCCAGCTTCTAGCCACACTGTAATCTTGCACTTAAATTATTTAGTGGGTGTATAATTTCCAGCAAAAAGATGATAAAGATTTCCTAACATGCAGTATAAGCCTAATGGTACCTTACACTGTTGGACCAAGAAGCAGTAACTAAGCAGTCTGTATTCCTTGCAAACAGAGTTTTGACATTTTTGGTGATATGGTCCTATTTGCTGGTTGGTATTTCCTTGCCTGGGTCTAGTCTAATGACTGAATATAAAGATGAACAATGCATCTCCACTTCTACTGTACAATATCGTATCCCGCATACGACCGCAGCCATCTTGCACTGGTGATGTCGTTTGGAGCCAGAGTCTGCACCGCAGTGAATCTGCCCTGTATTGAGTTCCCACCCTGTATTGAGTTCCCACCCATACACTCACCCAACCAATTGCTAGCAGCGCCACTGATCACCAACACAATGATTGGCACACACAGCTATCAATCTTGATGTCAACCCCTTATTACAACATCAAATACCTAATTAAAACCAACCTAATCAGAAAAACAAACACTTGAACATACATCACTGGGAAAAGAACTACATTTATTCGATGTGAACTTTGGACTTTTAGTTTGGCCCATGCCATCCGTTAAGCTGGTGGGGGCTGGGTTTATGTCATTTACTGCAGCCAGCCACCAGGGGGCGATCAAGATGTTTTGGCTTCAATTTTTGGGGGCTGTCATGTCGTCTGTCTTTATATACAGTCTATGGTCCAGACGTTTGAGTACATCCACACTACCGAGTTCACTGAATTCTTCTGACATTGTAATATGAAACAGCAGTTTCTAAGTCAAAATAAAATATGACCATTGCCACCGGACTAATGATAAGCCTATTAGTGCAATATGTGGCACTAACACCATTGTCAAGCTGCTATCAAGTGGTGTGTCAGTACCAATATTGAGTAATAACAACAACAAGCATGTCTTCTCAATATCACTCTACATGGTAGTTTGTGTTACTTAACTCTGCTCCACTGTTCCCAGCAGAACAGGTGTGTTGGTATGGCTATGCATCACTGTGGACTTAATATAATGTTAGATTCAGGTGGATATGTTGGTATCTAGCAATCAGTTAGGTAAGTCGAATCCGCCTTCCCCATGGAAATCAGTAAGTGGACGCAATGTCAGACTGAAAATGGAAACGGAGTGTAACAAGATGACAATTCTGTCTGATATCAAGCAAAAAAAAAATTGCATCATTCATTGTTATTTCTCCATGTAACTCCTTTTAGTTTGTCAACTGAGGTACAGCCATGTACTGTGTAAAGAAACACAGTACTGGAAAATACAGTTGGTGAAGGTGACAAAACCAGCTCCAATGCAGAGAAACAGTGCAGAACTCAGTGTGATATTCACTTTACATATCACTCTGTGAATCCAACCTCACTGTTCTTATTAATTTGTCAGATGGCAAACACGCAACAGTGCCCTCCGGTGACCCAGTCTGATTGCTGAGTGCTTCTTATTGGAAAAAAAGCTGAGGTTAGCTGTATTCAGTTGCTCTCAGAGCTCAATCACACATTTTTGCAGGAATGACAATCATAACAACTGCATGCGGCTTTTCGAAACGTAAGAGTGAATAATCATGTATTCTAAGAAACTCCTGAGCTGATCTGGAGAAATATGTTGTGACAAGAACGTTTGCAAGTTAAAGAGTATTAGGCAAGGGGCTTGAAGAAGGGAGACAGAGGGAGACAGGAGTGCTTCGTCCTTCATTATCATTAGTAGCAGTGTCTGATATGCTGCGGATTGTCCAATGGTGCGTATAATCGAGGCTGTCTGTACACTCAGACCTGCAACTGAGAGTGAGTGAATGGCTCGGCGAGAGTGCGGTTTATAGCAGAGACGTTGCAGGCTGGCGGATTCTGTTAAATATGCATCACGGTTCATTGGACACTCGTATGCTGTCAGGCTGCGAGCTCCACTGAGCCATTTGTTAAATCTTTGAACAGAAGGTCAAACTCTTGAATAAAAAAGAACAGTCGTAATGGTCGTGCCTGATTCTGATGTAGGTTTGCCACATTTTCCGTATACACACACATTCATGCATACTTACAAGCACACACATAGGCTTTTGATATGAAGTGGCTATTACATCTGTAATAGCTTATGTCTGTTATACAATACCATAGCTGAGCAAAACTAAACTAACCAAACTAACATTTTTTGTTGGACAGCAAAACCTGATAACAGCTGGATTTGTCAGCCAAACTCTATTACAAATTTTGTACACAGTCTACAAGAGTCAACTAAAAATCCTGCGAGACATGACAATGCACATTGCGTATCAACTTCCTGTCTGATATGTTGAAGCAGAATCACATTATATTCAGAGGTGTAACAATACACATTTGTATTGAACCTTTACGAATGAGGCTTCTGGTTAATATGCATCACAAACCAAATGAAACACTGAACTATCCTATTACATTTGGAAAAATAAAATATACAGCCTAAACTGTCTTTAATATAATGTTTTCAGTGCCACTGCACTCTACAAGGCAGCCCACACAACGCAAAAGGTAACATGCTGTCTGCCCCTCCCACCCCCAAACCAGAACATTCTGCTCCAGTGAGACACGCTGGGAGGCACGCTACGCTAAGCTAGCTTGTTGCAAGATGGTTAGTAACACATTACCAGACCAGAAATAGAAGATCCTCTGATAACCTACAGTTTGCTGTGAATTATGAGGGCAACAGTGTGGGAGTGATGGATAAAACACAACAGTGTGTAGCATCTGGTACACACTGTTGTAACTTGGAAATACTTCAAACATGTCAGTTCATTTATGTTGACCTCACCCCAGTATGTCAATAGGTGGAAGCAGATGAAAACAAGGAGCAACACAAATACTACATGCTAACATTATCCACACCGTATTTGGCAGCCACTGATTCAAACAGAGCAAAAGATATCACTGCCATAATTGGTTTGTTTATAGCCACAGATATAAGACCCATTTCTGTAGTGGAAAATGTAGGCCCTTCAAACATGCCTAATATATGCAAGCCCCATTACAATATTCCTTCAAAAGCCCATTTCAGCTGTTATACCCCTAATTATAAGTTATAAAAGCTTTTGCAAATAGCTACTGTACTTTTGAGAATAATTTGTAGGAGATATGGTTGTATATACACAATGCAGATAGAAATACAGTGTTTTAGGTCAGGGGTGGGCTGTTTTCACATTAGATCAGCCAAGTTTAAGGCAGCTACTGCAATATCCCATAAAGTTATATAGTTTGGATCCAGCTTTTCTCGTTGCCATATCATACCATTTTCTGGCAGTAACAAACATTCATGGCCCGATATGAGCCAGTGGCCAGGGCAATGTGAAACTCTGCTATAGATAACATCAAGTTATTCTTTTAAAAATAGTCATACTTTAGTTTAGCACTTCAACAAAACTCAGGTCTGGTGCAGTAAAACAGGCCAACACACACTTTGTGAACAGAGCAAAAGATTGTCCATACATCATCCGTAGGTGAGGAGTGCTGTTTGACTGCAAGTAATCTAGAGATTCTACTTGTTGCCTATGTTTTTCCAAGTAATGTGCACAATCTCAGCAAAAACTAAATGATAGCGCAACTGAGTAATGTGTTGGACAGTGAATGTGTCTCTTGATAGTCATATTGATCATACCAGCAACACTGCAACTTTCACTAGTTTCAGTGAGTGCGTTTACATGGACAGTTTTATTCCCTTTTCATTCGGAATGAAAGTTCATTCCTATTAAAAGTGATCTTGTAAACACCTAATTCGGATTGAAAATGGCCAATGCGATTGAAAATTCATTCCGATGTAAGGAGCTGGAATATTCCGTTTCTAATTCCGAATGAAAGAATTTCTCGCACTTGTATACACTCATTCCTCTTTAAGTTCATTCCGGTCTTTCTGCACATGCTTGTTTCCTTGCCCTTCTGGCACGATGCGGATATAGCGTGCTAAACTGGTATGCGGCAACGGGCTGAGATTGAGCAGTTGGACTCATTGCACTTACCGGTTTCTATCTCACTTCTTCGAGCTTCTACCTCCCTTCTCCTCCTCAACAGACGAAGCATTAGCAGAACAAGGTTGTTGTCGTACTGCTGCTTCAAGAATATCGGCAAAACAAGCCCGAAAAAGGCAGTAAGAGCGTCGTCGTCAAGCATCTTGTTATATCCGGAGCGAGGACTACAGTGTTTTCTTCCAGTAAACGTAAACACGTAACATCAATCACAGTGATCAACTGTTTATATAGACCAAAAGGTTTAGGACCGAATTATTCCTATAGAAATTCTATATAATACTACTACTACTATTACTATATAAAACTACTACTAATAATAATGTGCTTAAAGTAATTAAAAGACCATTTAAAGTGTCATTTTGGGGTCTGTTCATACACAAGAACATATGGATAAACCATTTAAAATTACGATAATTCTGTTTTTCTTACATTACTCCCATGATCCTTTGCCTTGTGGTAACCCATCTGCTTCCAGCTGGCTATCAGAGGCTGAGGACACAAAAAAGAAAACAAAGTCAATTTCTCTCATGAAAAAAAACATTGTCTCCTCAAAGCTTCTGACTACCAGTCATGGCTGCTGGTGATGGAGACAGAAAACAAACGCACATGGAGAAAGCACCTGTGGTTGAAGCCGCCCTCGTTATGTGCATTGATAATGTCACGTCATGCCCTGTAATGCAACAGCTGTACTTTTGAAACAGTCAATATAGTTCAGTAAATAGTAAATTTGTCAGTGTCATTATTTATATTCAGAAAATACATATACAAATGTCAATTAGATGGTAATCTGCATGAGAAATGAAGAAAAAGGACATAATCCGTTCTAATAATCATTCACTTATCAATTTGACCTGACAGACATGATCACAATAAGAGGTTTCAACTGTATATGAATATTTATTTTACTCAACATTTCCCATTTCCATTTCAAATTAAATCCCTTTTAGGTTTCTGTGGACAGAATCCATTCATTTGTTAACACAAAGCTTTTATTATTTATTTACAATTGAGCACACACCTCTTTTCTCTAAAAAAAATATAAAGGATAATTAAATGAAAACATGGAAAACAGCAACTGTGATATGTTTTGTATGTCTTTATCAACATTACATATCAGTAACTTAAGGAAAACAGTGGTGAGTGGTTGGAAGACTCGAAGGGTACTGTACAATTACCATTCCGTTTATCCAACCTAAAGGGAAGCAAAACTAGTGAAACTCTGATCTAAAATATTATATTGAACATTGCTGAATGGAGATGAAATGGATTTGGTTCAGAGGTATGTCATTTCACATATTCTCTAAGTGAGAACAAAAATGTCAGATGACTCACACTATGGCTGTGACTCACTCAGAAGATGGAACATTGACAGTCATGGATGATGCCTCACAAACATCTTCACAACATGATCGCTTTACAATAATAACAGCAATTCTAACAGTTAAACACATTAGTGATGTACAATATAATGACAAGTGGCTAAATGGAGAAAAACACTATCATGCCAGCATCCTGCTCTTTCAGCCTGCATCACCTGCACACCCCAGTCAACAACCACCTGCCGGCTCAGGTCCTATTACAGGTAATGGCATAGTATCATCAGACTCATCCAGAGCTATGGTGTCTCTGTGAACCACTCTCATTCAGTCAGAGCATTGTCCAGCATTCAGCCTTTACTTTGATTTCTTGCTTTGAAGCTGATCTAATGGTGCACATAACAATTTCTGTCTCAACACTGTAATACCCTTTAATTACAGAGAGGCAATAGCCAGGGGTCATCTGTATTTCAAATAACATTCCAAAGTTCATCAAAGGAAAAACAGAAAAAAAGCATTGAATTAAAGAGGAAGAAGTAAAAATCAGTTTCATCTCAAAGAAGAACAATTTAGATCTAAAAGAAAAAGCATCAGATCAACAATAAAATTCAAAATACCAGACACAGACTTGCTTCCATTCCCATATTGACAGGTACCATGATACATGGACACTATAGACAATAACACTAGACAACAACTGTATCCATGATAAAACATTTTTGGTTACTCAATTGTTAATGTCTGTGAACACAGGTGTAAAACATGCATATATTTTTAATCAGGATCATATATGATTTATATTTTTCATAATCACTTATGCAATTACACCTTTGGGCCTTCTCTCAACTTTCATGTGAAGAAAAGCTAAATCCAACAGCAAAATGTGTTAAAAATGCAGAGTGCAGAATTATGTGCAGCGTGCTGTATCTCTTGCTGAAAGGCAGGTATGAAGGATTAAATACAGCAAGATTTCACACTGATAAGAAGCGAGCTGTGAGATTAGATAGGAACTGATCGGATAACAAGCTGTCAGTGCTGTCTGAAACATATTGCAGCTAAACTTGGGATAGACGGCCAAGCAGATCCAACTTTTCAGCTCACAAATGGCTGCACTGTAAACACCTAATTAAAAAGATGCTCAAAATTTCCAATTGTGTGTGGATGCAGATGGGCCAAATTATCCATAGCTCATTGTCTTTCACACATACTCACACACATGCCCACACACATTACTGGAATACTGAATTAAAATGATTTAGTTGCTGAAACCGATTTAAAATAGACATGTTAAATATTCTAAAAATGTGCTAAACCACTGAAATAGAAAACTAAAAAAATGCATGCAGTACAGTATAACAGGCATTATTCTGGTCAATTTCAAATAAAAACACTAGAGGATAATAACACTGTCTATATTCTCTCTCTTTTATTAGTTACCTTCATTTTTAGGTACGTTTTTGTAGCCTTACCTAAAATAAAGGTTGTGATTGTACACACATCCAATGGCAAGTTGATCTTAACAATCCAACATCCTGTCTACAGGTCCTTCTAAGGTTTTGTCTGATAACTATGATATGTAAACAACTGCTGTATTTGCTGTGTTCATGTTTACTTATACGGCTACGGTCCTCGCTGTTCAGTTGATGTGAACCATTTCAACCACCACAGCAGGTACAAACAAACCGTTCAAACTCGCCTAGGAAGCATTATCATAATCAAAAAAATAATCCAACACAAACGGTCCTCATACAGTCTTCATTTACTCCCAAAAGTCCAGTGATCTAAATCCTGTAAAATATTTAGTCCAAACACATTATTACATCCATAGATATCCACAAACTGCTGTTCCATTGTTTCAAACATTCATATCTCTCTTCTTACTGTACCCAATATCTCCCATTTGCATGTAAATTTGCCAACTCCTCAGATATCAAAATGGTGGCTGAACCCTGACCTTTTGATTGACACCTCACTTGAGCCAATAGGAGCTTACATGTTCTTACTATAGACTACAATAGCCAGGGAGGGCATGTGTAGAAAGGAAGGGTTTGCCTTACCTCCTTAGGTCACAGAGACAGTCAATATCCAACAATTGGACTGATGGCTTATGGGTCTCATAGTCAATGACATTCCTGACCTTGACTGCAGTTTTGGATGTGTTACTGGCACCATAGACTATTAAAAATGTACATAAATAATAAACAAATTTTTGTCTGTTGTCTTAAGGGGAAAAAAACAAACATAATTTTATCATTTTAGCTTTTCTAGAAGTGTTTTATATACACAAAGCTCCTAAATAGACATTTGTTTTTGTTGACTTGTTTTCCACTCATATTCACACAGTCAGTACATTGTTTTATTTTTGAAAAGCGCCTGGACAAAACCTTAAAAAAACGTGGTCAAGGTTTATTTTCTGTGATATTATTATGTACTTTGAATTTGGACCATGTGAGGCTTCATGTTATGATCCCATTGTGTTTTCCAGCTAATACCCTCTAGCTCTAGTCATCTGTAGCACTTTTTCTTTCGAGAAAATATTCAGGCAAAGATTAAAAACCTTTTATCTCAGTGTGTTGAAACTTAAGTCAATGACAGAAGAACTTATAGTGATTCTGATTGTTGGGGAAGAAAAACTTCAGTGTTACCTTTCAAATGAGACAATGCATGAACAAGTACTAAAAATGGAACAAGAACAGCTTTCAGTTTACTTTTGATATGCCTTGGATAGTCATTTTAGGTGACTTTCATAAGGATGGTGATTAGATGTGCTATAATCAATATATTTATAGTAACATGGGATTAAAATAATAGGTGTATGTGAAAGGGGTTTCAAGCAGTAATGAACATACAGATTAGGGGCTTTTAGGGACATTATTCAAAGTTACCATGCAAGCACATGTACCTATCATCTCACATACACATATAAAACCAAACTCATTCACATACACTAAAACCACAAAGACCCCCCGCCTTATAATTTTTGGTGATTTCCCAAATCTTGGTGTTGAATTTGGGCAATTTTTAAATAAAACCTCCAAATTCTTCCAAAATGACACCATTTATCATAGTCAGAAACTGTAAAAATCAGAAATTATCGATGGATTTTTACATTTCTGACAGTCCTTGAACACATCATATGTAACAATCGCTGTAACAAACCAAATCTGAGCTTAAAATAGTGATATTTCATCATAATTACTTTCTCCTCTCCTAATAAATAGTTTGCATGAACTAACTAGCATGTACCACAAGAGTGAACAACGGAGGCTTTTTTCTGCTCCATGATTTCGCCTTCAACTTTCAAACATCAAAGGGTAAGTTTTAAAAATATAATAACTAACTTATGGTGGAGGGAGGGTCATGCATTTTCTACCAGTCACTCTGTGAGGCTTAAGGAAATATATTTGAAGCTTCAGGGAGGGTCAAAATATTAAAAAACACCTCCTCTGACAAGTAAAGAATAGTCTTTAACCTTAATCATCACAACTGAATGATTAACTTCAACCCTTGCTTTAACCAAAACCTACACACACACACACACACACACACACACACGGAAAATGCTTTTACATACACAACTGAAGAGCTCTTTTTAAGACTACTGAAAATCTTTTACACATACTATTAAAATAAATGTTCCTCTCCCAAACACATTTGAAACCATTTACAGTACATGCTACAGTGAAAACCTGTCACACTCAAGTGCTTCACCATACACAACTGAAAAGCTTTCACACATACCAATTAAATTTGCTCATACAATTAAAATGATCTCACATAGTATTGAAAAATACTTTTATATAAACTATCAAAAAACTTTCATACATCCTACTAAAATGTTGCACACCTCCAACAGCTGAAAAAGCTCTGATATATCACCATCTCAGTGTCTGATACTGATGCAAGGCATGCTTTAACATCTGCATGCGAAACACAGCTCTCTCCAAGGTGAAACATGTTGTAACAGATGGTTAACTTGTGAAACTCTTGCAGTTATGTTTAGGCAAAAAACCTTCTTGGTCAGGTAAAGAAAAATAGAAGATCATGGTTGGGGTTAATATAAGTATGTTTGTCACAGGGTAATGCTTAGACTTACCAAATCATTAAGTTAATATGTTACATTAACTTATTTTATCGTTTTGTAACCTTAGGTGATGTTACATAACATTACATATGGTTACATAACGTTAAAATAAGTCAACATTAGTTTTGATGTCATGGGACACGAGTAGTGGTCTGCTGGGTGAAAGTCCTGGGTTTGTTTGACCCATCTGTCCATCCCAACCTCCTCCCTTTATGGAAATTCCAGCCCATTCTCCAGAAGAAAATGATGGCATTGTACAATCAAAACAAGGTATTTTCCAAACCAAATCTACTCTTCCTGCTGTAACTTGTGTCACTCAGCTTCACACACACACAGACCTCATTTATTTTAGCAGGCATGTCAACATTCATGTAACATAGACTAAAATGTTTTTTTGTTTAACTTCACATAGGCTTACATTATGACAGGCTCACAATAAAATAACCTGGCACTGCCAATTCGCGTAACCATAGTAACTCCCTCCTGCCTGCCTGGCGAAAGAGGAAATTGGAGAGACGAGACTGAGTTACTCTGAGCAGCCAGAAAGTTGCTAAAAGGGTGTGAAAAGTCTGAGTTAAAAGTATTTTTCTGACTTGCAGTTTGTGTTTTGCATTGTCCATTTTGGAACACTTAGTGCTGCAGATGCTGTTTAATGAAGGCGCTGAGCCCAAAGGGGGAGGGGTTTAAAAATGTGATTGGAACAGCACAGAAGAAAATATGCCAATGGGCCAGACTACCTGTATGATGGGCTGGTCAGACAAGAAAAAAAAAAAAAAGAAAAAGACAGTTGTGTCAGCCCAAAAGGCTTGTCAGCCCACAGCTCTGTTAAACAAAGTTCCGACATATTTACTACGTTAGAACGTAAAAATGTAAAGTATCCATGGTTTGCAGAATTGTACAATGCCAACATTTTTCAGGCCATTTGGTCTTGTTTCTCTTTAAAGCAGTTGCTCTGATTGTATAACATTGTTTGGGTTGGGTTTTTTGGGGGGTTTACATTGGAGTTATTTGAAAGCCTGGTGCGTGTCATACAGATGCTAAATGTGTGTTGGTATCAGACGCCTCGGGGCACAACGCAGTGTTGGTAATGATGACCTGGGAGGGAGACCAGGCTGGATACAGATGACAGTAAGTGAAAATGTAACATACACTTACCTAAGCACTGCATAGAGTGGGGAGAAAGGTAAACACAGACATCAGGTACTACACAGGTCGTCTGCCTCCTGAAGTGCACCTGGATAAACCTGCCTACACACTTCATCAACAAAATGTACCCCCTGTCCTACCAACACATGCCATGGCACATTGAAACCAGTAGGCTCTCTCTGCCACTCCGTCTCTTCCTCTCTCTCATGCCCACACCCACACACAAAAACACATTGTAGCACCATTCAAGCAGCAGGCTTTTCTGCCAACCACTGGCAGTGTGGCTCACAATAACATCTGTGGGTTTTCACGGTCCAGCTTCATTATGCAATCTGTGTACCACATGGGAATCAGTCACAGAGCATAGCAAAGATAAGATTGTGCCTATTCCTCTCATTGCCATGTGGCATGCAAACACAAGCAACTGCCTCTTGCTTAAACCACTATGCAGCTTTCTTAGCCTTAGGGCTGAAATGCCATTTTAGAAAGTGCCCTTCTCCTTTCTGTTGGTCAGGTTACCAGCGTTTGTCACTTATCTTGATGAGCTGTCTGCCTTGAAATGGCATCAAGCCGAAGCTGCGGTAGCCCAGCATGTAGAGCCACCACATGTGAGGAAGCAAATGAAAAACATGGGCTAACTTTCACCACCAAAAAGAGCCACAACTTTTAACATTTTTTCTTAATGTTACAGCCAGCATAAAGAATTCCCATTAGGAGATCAGTGAAGATGATGTATATGTCACTCCTTTGGACATCCAGATGGCCTCTCCACAGGGGCTAAAATATTTCTCTTCTTAGCTGGGCAGTGAGACTTTTTCTTCACTTTACAGTCTACCAGTTTTGAAAAACACAGAATTAGCTTGACTGATTAAATCAACTTCCAGATAAGCATCCAAAGTCTTAGGTCCCATCTGGTTTTCTCTTTTTTTCTGCATTATTCTTGTCACACATCACTGTAAAGCAGAATTTATATCAAATCTAATCTGAAAAAGTGATAAACCCAGCAGCATGGCTTGCCAATACCATGGCAAATATAGTTTTCTCTCTTTATGTATGTTCATTTTATTTAAAGGAGCAGGGAAAATTCACTCTTATTCCATTTTAACTTAACATTGACACATGTACTCATGTTGGTTTTGAGTTTGGTGTATAAAGTGCCCAGAAAACTAAGAACCTAATTTTGAGATCAAGGCTGACAAGAAATTAATAGATTTTTTTTTGCAAAAAAAGAAAAGTTTAATCACATTTTCATGGCTATTAAACAATGCTGAATGAAAGGGCAGTGATAAGAGCTGTAAAAGGATGCTGCAACATTTTAAGGGTTTAACTGTCTGTCGTGAATGAAATGAAATTTTGATACTTCAGCGAGAAACAAAACTGAGGAAACCGTTGCTTTTGATTCATATCAGTATAGTGAGTTTAAAGTACAACATTTAAAAACATGCAGAGCATGAGAACCACACAAACATATGCAATCAAATTACGACCATGAACCTGCAGCTGAACAGCCACAGGATCAAATCCAGAGGTAACCACGACAACAGTTATTGGATTTCCCATTCATTTTATCTGACCCATAGAACCCCTTGAGGTTTCAGCTATGGCTTCTCATCTTAAACACAGTTTGAAGTCAAGGATTGGGGTTACAGCAAGAACAGACCAAGCCGAGCAGGTTCAGGTTAGGTTTCATTTCAACAATGTGGAGCAGGGGTGGGCACTTAATTTCTGTCTTTCTGGTGAATTTTTATGCACCAACTTTTGCATTTTATGCAGTAATTTCTTGTGTCAGTGTCTGTATTTTATTTTATTTTTTCAAAATAAAAGTCCTTTCCTGATATTGCACATGGTCTAAATAGTGAGGGAGGACTCTAGGCCTATGGGTTTGCGCTTCAATAAATGTTTTTCAAATAAGGTAAAGGCATCTACTAATATGACAAAACTATTAATCTTTAATTAAGTCAGTATATAAAAAGGTGAAATTCTTTTAGATATTGGGATGCAAACTCGATTCCTCTTATCAGGTGTAGCTAGAAAGCAAACACAAGAACCACATGGCAACTTTGATGGTCTGGCAGGGAATGAATGGAACTGGGCTGGTATATGCACTGAAAGGCTGATGAAGGAATGAGATGCAGGTGGGTGGGGAAGGTCAAGTATCTGAAGGGCTGATGAGGAAAGTGGGAACAGGTATGTAGATGGGTCGGGCAGCCAGGTGATGGGGAAAGGAGGGTCCGAGGGTATCTGGTGGATGGATGGAAAATGGCAATGAGGTAGCCTGGGTAATTGGGAATGTGGCTTGGGAAGAGACAGGCTGTGACAGCTTTCAGTGCGTTGCAAGTGTTGCTGGTCTGAGCTCCCTGAACAGTAAGCTTATTTAAGATTTTTTTTATCAGATTTACTGCCCATACTAGGGCATGGGTGTTGTAGCACCCCTTATTGACAAGGTGCACCAACACAGTCTGTAAATAGTTGGCTATTTTATCCTAACTCATAGGCTAACTAAACATTTGTTTTGAAGTATAATCAGTACATGACAAAAGGACTGTAAGAAAATATATGACAAAAGATGTTTACAATCTGCAAATTTAATTAATTCCCTCTGATCTTACGTCATGACATCATCAAGTCACGTCAGCTGCAAGGGTTGGGGTCAGCTCATGGGGCAGCTAATCTTGAGAGGAGATTTGAGGTATTGGTAGCTAATCAATAGCCCAGAGAGGCTGAAAAAGATTGGAATATTGCCAAGACAGTGTTGGAGCTGAACTTTAGTTCCATAAAATGTCTTGGACATTAGGGACTCCCACTGCAGGGGCAAAGCCTTCGGGATGAAGTTTTAAAGCAGCTAATGATAGAGCAGCAGATAAGCGGACTAAATGTTATGATTTGCCCAAGGGACCTGAGTGGCTGCAGCAAACAGACAACTGGATTTCCGTCACCATTCAAAAATAAATATTAGACATTTTGGCACATGTAGTCCAGAGAGAAAGTTTGTCTGAGCCGAGGGACCACACATTCTTCAGACTAACAGAACCAATAATGTTAGTCGGTCTGAGCAGTTTTTCTGAGCAGTAACTTGTGAACCCAACCACCAGAATGAATGATTCATTTGTATGCTTCTGCAAAGCACGAAAAACATTTGCACCTTATTATGTAGCTGAAATCTTGAAACTTTATGTTTCAACAACAGTGTGGTCATTTACATTTACATTTAGGCACAAAAACCACCTGGTTATAGTTAGGAACAGATGATGTGTTGATTTAAAATAATAGCTGGTGGTGGCACAATCACACCTGGAAATGTTGCTGATATCTCACTAACAAACAACCAGTTTTGTGATCTATCCTTTCTTTTAACAGCTTATCCAAGATAGAATTTCGCAAGAATCAAGTAAAAGACTAACCAGTTTTGTTGTTTGTTGGTCTCTGACAGTCTGCAGCTGACAGCCGTCTTGCCTTGTTATGTTATCAGCGTGCACATGTGTGTGCACACTACTGTGCACACTACTGTGCACAACCCTTTGGAAAAAAAAGGTTCTCACATGCATGCTTGGGACCCACTGTAACAAAGGATGAAGATGCATTTTGCATCAGGAATGCATTCTTTGTAGACTTTGAAATTAAGGTTGGGATTTTCAACCAGTTCTCATTCCCAGGTTGTCGAATACCGATGCTTAACATGCCCCTCAGCTTCTGATAGCAACGCAAAGGGCACCCTCTAGTGTCTCTATGTGACCTACAGGTAAAACCCATTGTTACACTTGGTTCAGTCACAGGTTTAGGCAACAGATCTACTTGGGTTTACAAAAAAAGCTAATGTTTTGGGTTAAAATAAGTGTATTTCTTACGTAACATAACATGACATGAATACATTATGTGAGTATTTACAGTGCACGATGACTGTATGTAAATTACATAACTTGACATTAAAACAACATTGAGTTTTGATTTCCCACTGAACACAGGTAGATAGGTTACATCATGTTATGTTAAAACAACACTGAGTATTGGTCTCCAAAGGGACACACACTGCAGTCTCTTGGATGAAAGTCTGGTTTTGTTTGACCCATGCCCCTGCACAAGCTCCCAACCGCCCTAAGCCTAGTTTCTTGCTCTTTTTTCTATGTCAGTTGCTCTTAGCACCAAGTATTGCTGTAGATGGATTTTCATTGAGGATAGCTGAAGTCTTGGTGCATCTCACGAAGATGCTAGAGGCTGCCTTTGGCATCGATATCACATGCTGAGAGCCATGACAAAGCATTCGTCTTTGACGACCTGGGATTGAGAGTGGGCTAGGATTTTCGCAGCAATGTTTACAACTGCAAAGGCACGATATTAACTCAATAATATTAAATATAACACATACAGTTTACAATAATTTTCTCAGTTTAAAGATAAGTGGCTGTAGGCTAAACAGTTGCTGTAAGCTAAATGAAGCAGTCAGCTTCATTTTGGCCTTTTCAAAACAATTGTCTATTAGCCAAACACATTCATGATGGCTGAACCATACTGGCTGTGAACTGATAACAACTGAAACTGCCATTTAGTTTCCGGCATTTTCTTCTATCCACCTTATTTTCAAACACGGAAGTAAATAGTGATCAACTTCCGTTTTTTTGTGCGTGACTTCCAGTCAGCCGCTTTCCTTCATGCTTTCCCTTACCGGAGCTAACGGTGAAAGCTAATTTTTTTCAAACCTGCAGAACCGAATCAGCGAAAAAACACACCGGGCTACACAGCCTCTCTACCTGAGCAGCTGAAGCTGCGGCTCGCACCCTCGACACACAGACACACAGACGGTGCTTCTGCATGCCAGCCAAAGGTGTGCGCAACTGTGAGAAATAAATATGTGAGGTGTACACTGGTTTTCTATCTTTTTCCCCCTTTTCTTTCTTTCTTTCTTTCTTTCTTTCTTTCAGCGACATACACTCCTAACACAGGACGGGTTGTTTTTATTGACTGAGTTGATTATTAAGCCATAG
>NC_065512.1:32311651-32383604 GCF_006386435.1 Epinephelus moara
TAGCAGCAAAGCTAACATCAGGACGTCATCTGTTAAAAGCCTCCCGTTGTCGGATACGACATGAAACTACTCCAGTTAGCTCAATCATGTTGTAATTAAGACATCCGCTGGAAAAAAACATTTTTTTCACGGACTGTTTATTGAGTAATTGAGTTACAGACACTGCTAACGGCTAACGGCTAACGGCTAACAGCTAACGGTTAGCCCAGCTAATCTACGATAACCATGTTATTAATTACAAACAAAACGTGCACACAGAAATAGTAACGTTTGTTTGATCATTGTGTTTATAGACTTTACAAACATCAGATTAGTCTAAACGGTGATATAGTGACGTGAAAAATGTGATATATATATATATATATATATATATATATATATATATCACATTTTTCACGTCACTGTATCACCGTATACATATAGCTAAACTCAACAAGGTAAACAACAAGGCGATTCCCATTTACACAGTGGTCAAGAGTGCTGGACCGGAAGTGTCGCACAAAAAAATGGAAGCTGGCTGCGTTCTGTTTTGCCTCCGTGTTTCCCTGAAAAATAAGGTGGATACAACATCACGCTCTAATGGTACAGCTGTTCAATAGACAGTGACCTTTCATACAGTAGTGCAGAGTCCAGCAAATGCAGTTTTAATGGCCCATAGTTCAAAATGACTAGAATAAATGTGTGAGAGTTGTTGATCAGTACCAAACTCAGTTATTGCTTTTTGCCAATTACTGAAATTTCATGCACTCAAAGCTCATTTTCTGGCTCAGACTGTTTGTGGAACAAAATATTTCCTGCCAGTACCCCCTGCCACAAACACTCACATTTTCAACTGTTCAACAGTTCAACAATAAAATACAGCACTGAGTAAACTAATGCGTCCGAATGTATTTCACTCTCAGTCCAAAAAAAACATTTCCAACAAAGTTCATCCATTTTCAAAACCAGTCATCCTCTTCAGGGCTGCAGGGGCTCGAGTCTTTCCCAGTACACACTGGGTAACATCGTGGATAGTTTGACCAGCAGAGTATTTTATCAATGTTGTGATACTTTCAGTCTCACTGTTAGGATGCTCAGATTACTACTAAAATGGTAAATATAATGTAGTCCAAACTCAACATTTGCTCATTATCCTTAATATGATGTAATGATTTATTTTTTAAGTACTTGCACCTGTTGTAGTATAAATCAACCTAAGTGTTAGTATTAACTTATATCATGGTCACTGAGAATTCTTGATTCTGATTGTACTTTCTTGTAACTGAACAGTATAACTGGACACATCTGCAGTATATTAGCTAAAGGGTTAACCAGTAACATACAGATAATTATGAGCAACTTTATTCCATAAAATGATACATTACCTTATGATATGAGAGGGATAAAAATATTCTGAATTATATGTTGTCTATTTTAATGCACTTCACATTGCTGTTCAGAAGTTTGAAATCATTTGTTAGTTTGATGGTTTTCTTCTTTCCTTCAATAATGGCTATTTAAGCAGTATAATACAATCAAATAAATAATTCACATTTGAAACAGGTTTGGCCCCAAAGAAGAATTTAAGGATTAATTAAATGATTAAAACTCATCACTAACCAATAAAAAGTAATCATTATTGAACCACACGGGTGCAATTAGGCTCTAAATATATTGGGAAGCCATTTTTCTTTGGGCTCTCTGCAGTCTAACAGTGGTTTAAACTATGATATGTCAGTTCCCTAATCTTATTTCAATAATGCTAACCCTAGACCCACCTTCTGTTTCTTTAGTGAAGTTTAAATAGTTTGCTAAAGAAACATGTTGCCTGTTAATCCAAGCTTATTATAGGCATTATCGTGCACTTGCCATTGAAACAGGAACCTATTCCTATTTAAATCTGTTCACATTACGATGCTAAGCATCTATTTTCACTTACCAATGACTGGTGATTTCTTCTGTTCTTATTTACCTGTTGCTCAGAGGGATCTTTGTCTCTCTCTGCCCTTTATATTGTCAGTCTGGTTGAAACATTGTACAGCGTTTTGTTCTCCATACAAAATAACATCTATTTGTAAAGAGGACTTTCCACAAGCTGAAAGCATGACAGACCGTTCAAAAATACAGAGGGTACAGTCCTCTCAGCCTTCGGACTGTACCCAATCAAGCTTTTGACGCAGCAGATTACAAACTTTAAATGGCTGTGTATGCCTGGCAGAATTTATTTATTTAATTTTCATCATTTTTCACTGTGTTGGTTTAAAGCTCTAACTTCAGTGTGCTTTATAAGTCCTTACTTGTCAATTAATTTGATTCTGAATTACGAGCATTCAAGTCAAAGTCTCCACTTCTGCAGATTCAGCCACCATGACAAAGACGGCAGAATGTTTTTTTCTCATGACCAACAACCTGTGACTCACTAGCTGCTCCATTACTTGCTTGGATGCTTTCAGTGAATTACAGAAAGGTGCTTAAATCTAATACCATGAATGGATCAGTGGGAATGAACATCCATTTATTTTTTGAAATGTATTCACCAACCTAGATGAATAACATGTGCCTCACAATTTTTGCTGTCTGCAGGCGAGATAGGGGAAATCAGAAACACTCATCCCCAAAAGATATGTTAAAATGTGAATCATTAACATAAAAAAGCAGGCATATTTTGGGCTTATTAAATTAATGAAATGACCCACCTCTGTTGATGTGGATGGAATTATGTACAATGAATTTTACACAGGAGGCACTTTAATAGGCAAGGAGAAGTGCACAGTCAAAATATATTATTCCAATATTAATATGCAGCACCTACAATGCCTCTTTCTCAGTTGAAATTACATTTCACTGGTGACAGAATTTTTTTGCTGTGCAGTTCCAATTGTGCAATTAGGCTGAAGCTAAAGTAAGTTGTAGAACAGTGGTCACTTGAAAACCTCCAGTGCACATACAGATAAAAATGGACTTTTTTTAGTGAAGCATTTTGTAACCAGCTGTTAAACTTCTGAAATGGAAAAAAGCTGCAAATTCAGTTTCTGGATCTGTTTAAATGATGGAGAAGGAGAACATGCCATTTAAGATTTTTCTTTTTTCCCTTTTCTTTTCTTTTTTTTTCTTACAAGGTAATTGAACTTTATCTGTGGAAAGACCACATCAGATGCAAATTATTGTTATTAAAAGTGGCATATTTTCATGAATCTTCAAACATGCCTGGAGGAGATGTTTCAACTGATAATCATCCACAGGAAATGGAGATTTGATGCCCCAACATCTTTGCTGGACCTAAAAATGCCTGCTATACTTTTATTGATTTGACTGTATAAACCTGGAATCCATGTGGAATGGCTGATGGTTTGGTGTGTGGGATTTCTCAGAAGGCTGGATACATTCTATCACATCCTGGTGTTGTTGGCTGCAGGCATTGTAATGAACTAAAAGGGAGGAAAATTGATTTTGTAAGCATACAATCTTCAATGTAAAGATGTGCTCTTAGAAAAGTGAGCAGCAAAAACAGCTTGTGAAGGACTTTGCAGAAGTGGTGGAAACTATGACAAATAATTTTGATTTTTTTTAGTACCAGCTGAGTCCACATACTGGGCGTAAAGTCAAACACAAACCTCAGAATTGCATCTCTGCTTTTTGCAGATGATGTGGTTCCCTACATCACACTGTGACTTCTAGGATGCACTGGGGTGTTTTGCAGGTGATTGTGAAGTTGTTTGGATGAGAGTCAGCACCTTTAAATCTGAGGCCATGATTCTCTACTGAAAAACTGGTGGATTGCCCCTCTGGATTAGGAGTGAGTTACTGCCCCAAGCGAGGGAGTTCAAGTATCTTGGGGTCTTGTTCATTAGTGAGGGTAAAATAGAGCGTGAGATGGATCGGCGGTTTGGTGTGGCGTCTGCAGTGATGCCGTCGCTGCACTGACCCGTCGTGGTGAAGAGGGAGCTGAGACGGAAGGCAAAGCTTTTGATTTACTGGTCCATCTATGTCCCAAACCTCACCTATGATCACGAGCTCTGGGTAGTGACCAAAAGAATAAGATTGTGGATACAAGTGACTGAAATGAGTTTCCTCCATGGCATGGCTGGGGTCATCCTTAGAGACAGAGTGAGGAGCACAGACATCCAGATGGAGCTCGGAGTAGAGCCGCTGCTCCTTTGTGTCGAAAGGGGTCAGTTGAGGTGGTTTGGGCATCTGATTAGGATGTCCCCTGTGTGCCTCCTGATAGAGGTGTTCCAGAACATGCTGGAGGGATTACATATGTCATCTGGCATGGGAACACTTTGGGGTCCCCCAGGAGGAGCTGGAAAGCATTGCTTGGGAGAGGGACAACTGGGGTGCTTTGCTTGGTCTGCTACCCCTGTGACCTGGCCCCGGATAAGTGGATGAAAATGGATGGATAGATGCATAATACCAGTTTAATTTAGTAATAGTGGTAATAGTTTGGTGAAAAAACAAGTCCTACATTTGCTTTGGTTTCACAAGACAGATGATTATCTTTTATCACAGTGCACATCACAACCTAATGCTTTACAAATGCAGCATTTATTGAGCAGGCACAGCTCAACTGATAATCATCATGAAAAAATAATAATTAAAGATTGGTGCTCATCTTCTAGAGGTTTACTCCAGGACCCTGTGACATCACTGTTAGGTGAAGTTACAGGTGCAAGAAAACACACTTCTGACCACACTCAGCATCACTGATGGCAGAGATGAGACAACTAAAGAGGACAGAGAGATTCAAGAATCATATTAACAGTTAGCTGCTCTTTAAACGTTTACTATGCAGGACCATCCTGCTATATTCATTTGAATGGGAATGCCCATTCTACTCTCATTCTACTTTTATGCAAAAATACACCACCACATACTTCTAGTAGGTCATAGGTGATGATTGAGAGGGATTACTTCTGTTTGAGTACATTGTATTTATAGGAAAATCCTGTTTAGTATAGATTTAAAGAAGTTTATTTAATGTGAAAAGCATAGAAGTTTTTTTCCATTGTGTAGTCAGTGCTTGCCATAAGGTCCTGCAATCTCTACACATACTCAGGTCATGACCAAAGATCAAAGAACCATCAAAGAGTAGCTTACTTGTAGAATCAGCAAGAGTACTTCATAGCAGACCCCACCCCCCATCTCGATGTGTCAGTTTTGTGGACCACATAGCTCCAGAGGAAGTCGATTTTCTGGGAATGATTCTGCAAGACAAGATATGCCAGATTTGGAGGGCTCTGAGTGATTTACTGGACAACCGCCCAGGTGGAAATCTTACCAGGACACTCAGCCAGACGTGAAGTGACAGGGCTAAGAATGTCAGAAAATTAATACAGTATAAGTCATAAAATAAGACGGGAATGAAAGTCATTGCTCAAAGGTCAGTTTCACCCCAAATAAAGATTGTTCGTGGGACGAATATGTCTCCTTCCGACTACCCATGTGGATGAATTCATTAAGTGAAATGAATGTGTTTAAAAAAAAAAAAAAAAAAGAGATTAAAGATTTATTGAGCGCAGGCAGCAGCAGCATTACTTGCTTGACACAAGACAATTGATCTTTGGTTACCATAATGATTCTGTCAAAATTAAGAGAGACTTTTTGAGTCACTGGATAAAATTGCTAAGAAATAAACAGGGAGGCAGCATGAAGGAGGATAAGAAGAGAACATGAAAGGAGGAGAGGCTGAATGAGGAGAGGGGTGAGACAGAGGAGGGGGTGGGGGTGGGGGGCGGTGTGAAGTGCAGAGGAAGAAAGAGAAAGAAGAAGTCTCCTGGAAGCAGAGTGCTATAATAAGACAGCTGGGGCCCACACAAAATGACAAAGCAATAGCAGAGGCAAAAGGGGAGAGGGAGTGGAAAAGGTGGGCAATACAAAAAAATGACAGGAAATAAGCACTGGGCTGGCAGAAATAGAGCAAGG
Source organism: Epinephelus moara (assembly GCF_006386435.1). NCBI lineage: Eukaryota > Metazoa > Chordata > Actinopteri > Perciformes > Serranidae > Epinephelus > Epinephelus moara. The sequence goes on from NC_065512.1 coordinate 32,317,553, forward strand.
AATAGGATGATAGAAAAACGGGCAGAGGAGTGAAGGAAAGAAAATAACGTGAGACAAAGTGAGAAGGAGGCAGAGAGGTTCTGCTGGAGCAGCTCGTTACTGCTGAGCCAACTCATGCTCTCTTGCCGTCTCCAAGAGCTAATTGGCACCTCCAGTGTGAAAACTCGAGCCTGTGTACTCATTGTCACAGAGACACTGCACACAAACACACAAACTTACAGGGGGTAGAAAAAAACAAAACAACCTAAACACCTCATGGAAAAAGCAATTTCAAATAACTTCTGTGAGCTTTAATATATTATGATATTGCAGCCCAGCCGCCGGAATAAAATGTTGGCATTGAACATTTCTTCCAACCACAGATATGTTACATTAGTACTTTTCATACATATCATATCAATGTTTCTATAGTGACATACTTTAGATTAGATGCACAGTGCATGAGCTGAGTTTCTCTTCAGGAGGAGAAGGGAATGGTGGATGATGTGACACCTTGACAACACGCCTGCCAAGCAGCAGACAGCAGAAGACCACTGTTCAAGACCAACAAAAGTGGGTATTTTTTAAATGCGAGTTTGAAAAGCCAACCTGGTCTCACTCCAAAGTTGTTGAGTGCCAGCATTTGGAGAGTGACTACCGGTGTCAGACACTGACGAAAAAAGCCATCCTTTCACATAGGCATGATAAGCAGACGGTCGCCCAGCAGCATTAGGGGGAAATGTGGCAGGAGAGGTGGTGGATGGGTCCAATAACCACTGACTTTCACCTGGGAGGCTGGTGATCACTTCACATGTGTCCCAAAACTTCAACAAACAATGTACCCAAGGTACCTTGCGCATCACATGTCAACGTGGAAAGTCCATGACCAAACGTTGATATGTGATGAGGTCAGATGTTGACAAGAGTTTGGGACATTTCCAGCTGTGTTTGTTTGTAATGACAAAAGCAGATACTTCTTAACAAGAGTTTGGGACATTTCAAGCCGTGTTGGTAGTGACCAAATGGTATTTTAAGCCAGAACATGATCTACTTCCTAACCTTAAACATATGGCTAAGCACAGTGTTGTCACAGCATAAAAATGAAAATTCAAAATGTAAAGAAACATAAAGTTTCAACATATCCACTACATATGCATGATATAAATGTTACATATATGTACTTCGCAAAAATGTGCAATGCCAACATTAGTTCTGGCCATTGGGTTGAATATTGCCACAACAAGACACAAACCACAGAGTGACATACTTTTTATTGATACATTGTTTTGTTTATCTGGACCCCTCAAAAAGAACTGTCATGCTTATACTATAGCCACACAGTACAGGTAAAAGAAGAGGTTGTATTTAAATCACCTTCTATTTCATTAGTTTGTCTTTAGTCAGTTTAACTCATAGTTAGGTAAATTTTCAAGTAACAGGTAACTGGTATTGTAGCATGAAACATCTGTGTATGTTGCTATGATTATCAGCAATGAAATATCTATCTATACCTTCCAGACTGATTAATAATGGTTTAAATCAAGTGTTTGTCTGTGGTATGATCACAAATATTTACAAAGCTTCAAAGGCAATGTGAGTTTTTTAGACTAATGGCAATGAGAATGAATCAGAAGCCAAAGAGTTAAATCAACATCATCTTTGCAAACAACTGTTAGTCTGTTGCCAGGAGAACAGCTTTGGCCTTTGTTTATTTCCTGTCACCTAGTGCATTAACACACATCGTAACAGGAAATACAATTAGGCCCATTTAGAATGTTTATGTTGTCAAGTTAGAAAAGGTCTTAATGCAGCTGCAAAATAAGAGAATAATCATCTACAATTAAATGGTCATTCTGTGTACTTGTCTTGCCCATTCACCAGCTTGAGGACAGGTGGGACAAATGGGTGTCTCATCCTCCCGCATCACTAAACTTGAATTAAGTGCCAGATGGAGAGGTAAGGAACAGCCGTTTTCTAGTTCTTCTTCACAGTTATGTTCACAGTTTTAGGTAAATATTGCATCCTATTTGCCTGAAGGCATGTCTGAGTGGGAGACTCAGTGGAAAGGACAAAAAGAGAGTGCATGAAGTGTATAAAACATATTAAAATGTGTGTGTGACACTGAAGTTGGCCTGACATGTTCTGTCACAATTACCACCAACCTGTCACACACATTAATAGTCATATGGTGGTGAACTATTTCTGCACAGCTTGTTGATATGACAACCCGTTCTCATTCCCAAAGCGTCAAATACAACAGCTTGGTTAGTAGCCGTTGGCATTGATTCCAGCGCACAAGGCACCATTCAGCATCTGTAGGAGATGTGCAGGGCTTTCAACTAACTCCACTGTAAACATATCTGAGACAATGACAAAGTATAAAGAGCAAGGATGTCCTCGTAGGGGAGGAAGGAGGGGTGGTGTACAGGTCAAACAAACACAAAACTTTCACCCAGCATGTCGGACGAAACGTCAAGTGACATCACACACTCATCAAGCAGCACACCTGCGGGAGCACAAGCTGGTTCAGAGCTCACCTTGTCGGCAGGAGAGACAGAAGAAGTGTCCGGTGTCTGCTATAGCTCTGCATCCCGCGGATCAGATCCGAATCAAGTCGGGTAGTGTAGTCCCTCGCGCCTGCTTCCTTCAGCAGACTCGGCTCCTGGCTCTTCTCACCGGATCCAGTCTACTAAACCAGCAGATCAGCTGTCAAACTCCGGGGACGCTCGCCGCCACGGATTGACTGACTGACAGACTAACTGACGGACTGATTGACAGAGCAGGCATGTGCCATTTCCACTGTGACTCCGTGAGTACTTTTTTTCCCCATTTCCTTTGATTGGTGTGTTGCTGGAAGATGATTTTTTGTTGACTTGTGGGGACATTGTTTTTTTCTCTTCTATCCTGGAACATTGAAGAGTTTTTTTAAGTGTGGGAAAGAGACTGAAAGTGATTTCTGGACTTATATATAATTCCTTGTTTAATATACGTTTCCTCTGATTTAAAAAGCAAACGTGTTGGGTTTCATTCTTATTGTTTTTGAGTGGTTGTTAAGTTTTATGCTTAATCATCCTTTGTGTGGGTTTTGAAGTGAGAGAAAACATGTGACTTGACTAAAAAAAAAAAAACTTTTTGTCAGGCAAAACCTGACTGGCACCCCAGAAAAAATAGAAGAAAAATAATAAAATAAAATAAAATAAAATAAAATAAATAAATAAATAAAGTCTCTCTGACTAAAGGATATAAAACCGTCACAGTATGTAATGAGAGGAAATAGACACGCTGTTCCTAAGCATCCCAAACTGATCCTAGAGGGGTACCTAGAGCGTCATAGTTTGAGGCATAGGGCCACTGACCAGGCTGCTGTATTTGACCGGTTAGCAGTTAGTGTATTGGATATGCCATGCTTTCCATGCTGAAACTAAGGGGTATATATCAACCTGTAGTAATAAACCAGCTCCGCCTGTTGGGGAAAGCTAACAATGTAGAAGAGTTGATCATTTATTGACAATACTAATTACAATTAATTCCAGATTAAATGATAGTGAGGTGGTTTGGAATTGCTGAAACAGCATAAAATGACCTTTCCTAAAAATCATATGCAGTATAATGCAATCATAGTGCAAACAATGTCAGAGTACTTGCATTGTGTGAGCAGTCATGTGTGACTCACACCTAGACTTTGCTCACGCTCAAATGACAACCGCCTGGGCTGAAAATGAAGCCAACACGATAGTGCCAAAAACTCATGCCACACACTGCCCCCGATCTACTGTACTGAGGCTATCAGCATTTCCAATGTCAAGATGACAGTGTTTTGCTATCACTTAACTAATTGCTGCATATACTACAACAGTAGATACGCTGTTGTTGTACCTATTTCCATGTCCCATGTAGGTCTGTTCCCAGGACACTACACCAGCAACACAACCACACACAAGAGAACGTAACCACTTGATTAGGCTAACTCATTGTACTGAGCATTTGCTGTGGATTTTATCCTCAATCTTGTACAGTGTATCGTTTTACAAAGGGATTGCTTGTCTATCCTTAAATATTTATGCAGTTTCTGACCTTACAATTCTATAGAATATAGTTTTTATACTGAAAGGTGATAATTATGTGTGGGTGGTGAATCACGCATGAACTCTGTATTTGGCAACTGTGTTTAAGCATATTAACTCCATGACTCATTCCAATTCAGAACAATAAACTGATGTTGGACAGTGTGGGTTAAACAAAGAAACTCAATATTTGTAAGCCTTGATCCTTGAATTAACTTAGCATACAGTTAGGAGACCGATCTCTGATCTCTGAGACCTGCTCTTGGAAAGAAATCGAATTAGCTTATTTCTCAAAATGCTGAACTACTTAAAGTGATGCCTGGCAGCAAAATCACTCGATGTTATGGTGTAGTCCAACCCTCATGACCTTTCGAGCAAAATTGGCTGATGTCAGTATTGTTTGGTTAGAAAAACCTGAATACACATGCACATAGCTGACCCTTCTTTAGAGAGTGAAAACCCTACAGCAATTTATGGAGTTCACTTTGATGCACTGTGAGCAGTGGGTCACATTCAACATCTCATTAATGTTCCATAGCCATATTATATATTCAAGCATCAATAGGCTTTGACACTGTATCTAAGAATGAGTTCTACAGATAGTCATTAATTGTCAATGCTTCATTGCATCAAATAATTTTAGAGTAAAACTTTGATCATAATTGTCAATTATTTTGTTAATTTGACTTTTTTGGTGTAGAGCACATACATATAATTCTAAATAAATCAAGAAGTCTTTTGTCATTGTCAAGGAATGTCCAAAATCCCACCACAGTAATTATAAGTTATGTTCTCTCTTAGTTTACAAGGTAGTTTTAAAAATTGTGAATATGCAACTCTGGTTTAAATTAGAAATGTCCTAGTTTTGGTGACAGAATATTTCTATTTTGTGCAGACTCCCCAACCAGCAGAGCCGGCCTTTTCAAGCTGAAGGCTATCAGGCAGCGGGTCTCGCCTTTCTACATCAAGGAAAATGAGACTTCCATTACTGACTGTGGCACCAACTGCTGCTCCCACAATCTCTGTAATCCAAAGATGCCAGCTGCTGACACCTCAATCACATTCACCGTCTCCCTTGGAAAATTTACCCGCCGCCCACAGGAGTGCCGGAATAACCTGTATTTTCCCAAAGTGATGAGGCACACTCTTTTGCTCTGTGTGCTGGTAGGGCAAATGTAGGGGACTGAAAAGAAAGATGGTCTGACTAGACTGACTTTAGAGAACATGCTATCGGAGGATTCAGTCCTCCAGTGAGTGATGCATTTGTGACTGGTGCTCCTGTGTACCTCTAAGGCTGAAAAATATGTACATTTCACAGTCTTTTCCAGCAGGGGGTGCAGTTAGGGGGGCAGTGAGAGAAATGAAACAGATTGGATGACATCATACAGTGAAGAAATCATAAAAATCTGTGCTGTATTATTTATTTATGGGTAGTCTTGAATAGGCAATCTCTGACATTATGGACACTATAAAACCCCAAATGTGCACACTGAATGACGGTTGTGAAACAGAGATTACTAGACAAGTATACCAATCCAGCACAGCTTAATGACTCTTTATAGCCAAATTCCATATTCAGACATGTTTTATGTGTCATAGCTTGTGGTGAGAGTTACACATATGAACACAACAAACAAGCAAGTCACAGGCAATGAATCTGTGCCTTATGTTTGATATATGCACACACATAATAAGGAAATCTGGACTGAGAAGACCTGTAGGTCAGTGGTTCCCAGGCATTACTGTTTGACATATTCACATGGCATCTTATAGATGAACTCAAATACCCCATCACCACCCACTGTGTTACAAATGTGTTCATTTGAGCTGAAAACTGATGAGGTCTCCAAAACAGACAGAATTATCCACAAAGGTCTCTTCCTTTTCAAAGCAAACAGACCAGGTGATTTGAACCACTACAAACACTGAATGAAGTAGTTTCATGTTACATATCCTAACTCCAATACTGCATATTGCAGTTGACTATAGTACGAAAATGCAAACACACAAAAACATGAAAAAAAGAAAACGCAAACGGCCTCATCTAGAGCCAGTGTTTGGTTTGTCTGTTCTAGGCTAATGTAATAACACGGCAGTGCAACGTGGCAATCTCCATAAATAAAGACCAGCTCCCTATGTACATATAAACAGCTCATGCTAGGTAAGGAGAACACAACAATTCATATTTTTAGGTTATTATACGCAAAAGAAAACATACTTATTATATTAAATTTTTGCCAATATATTCTCCTAAATCCAACATACTGGTCCCTTAATTGTTATGATTTTATTTTTCATACAGTTAAACTGTCAGTGTTTGGTTAGATTAAGTTTTTGTAGTTACTTCTACTTGGGGAAGCTGGATGCTTCAACCATCTATCCTGACTCTGATGACTCTGAACCTGTTTCTCCATTACTTTTAGCTAGCTTATTTTTGGCTGATCCAAACGCTTTATCCATTAATTTGAGCTACATTTAAACCTTTTATCCATTATATTTTAACAATTCAAAGTGTTTCTCCATTACAGGAAATTTACCTATTTTTTTTTACCTATTATCTTTGGCTAGTCCAAGCATTTATCTATAACTTTAAGCTAATTAAAACCATTTGTCCATATTTGTAGCAAAGTTAAACATTTTAATTAGCCATTTTTTGGCTAATTCAAATCATCTCTTATTTCCAACCTATTACATTTAAAGAGGCAACAGATAGCATCTTTTCCTAAATATATCATTACGAAAAAAATGTGGGTTGCACAGGGTAGTATACACAGTAAAATCAGACTATCAGCGTTTACATAGGTTACTTAATGGCTTTGCAATCTTTGCAATAAGCTTCTGCCACCGGTGCCGAAATTTCCCGGAAGAAATCTGCTTTACGGCAGGAAACGTGTCATGTATTGCCAAACTGGTCGGTCAGCCAATCAGGGACTGGAGCTGGTCCTTATGAGGAGTTGGGCATGAGATAGTTGAGTCACGAGCAAAATAGCAGACGGGCAAAGTTTGGAGACAAGTGAAAAACAGCCTAGCAAAAGAAAACGAGCTCCACTGTCTGAGGAGGCAAAGAAGAGCAAAAAGGAGAGTGATAAAAGAAGAGGAAAAACAAGAGTAAACCTCAGTCAGGCGTTCAAGAAATGGAGGGAGCTCCGTGACCAAAGAGGCTTCAAAACTGATATCCAGCTAGCTTTCTTTCTAATGGATCAGTAAGTAACACAGCTAAATGTTAGCTAGCCGAGAGAGGACTGTACTGTACTGGCTGCTAGTTCATTCCTAGCTGGCCAGCATCGCAAATCACCGCAACCAGGGACCGGGTAGCGAGTGTTAGTCAGCTGACATCCTCGTTGCCAAACACATAAGCCGTGAGCCTGCTCCGCCTCAAGCCGGTCGCGGCGTACCATAAGCCCGCCGTGAGCCGTTCAGCACCGCGGACAGTCAGACTAATGGGATGTCGAACCAATGGGCTGTCGAACCAATGACATGGACCTGTTCACAGGCTGCTGTGCAAAGGAAACTATGCAGAGCGTGTCAGTGCCGGTGCCCCCGTCTACCTGGCGGCTGTGCTGGAGTATCTGACCGCTGAGATCCTCGAGTTGGCTGGAAACGCTGCCCGCGACAACAAGAACACCCGTATCATCCCCCGTCACCGGCAGCTGAATATTAGCCTACCATTTTAAAGTGTAGAGCATGAAAATAGGACGCCGCCTGTTTTATTATTATTATTATTATTATTATTATTATTATTACCGCGGAAATAGCGATTACGGTGGTATTTTTGCCCACGGTTATCATACCGTCAAAATCTCATACCGGCACATGCCTACCTGGGTGTGTTGGTTGTTGATGTTCTGGGACACCCTGTCAAATTCAGCCTGTTACATGAATTGCGTGTTTTCAAAATACACTTACGTTTTTACAGGAAATGTACAGTTGGCACACAGTCTCTTTCAAAATAAATGCAGTACGTTGGTACAACATCACAAATTGACTTTTTTTTTTCCTTCAACAACATGGTTACGGCAGCCCTCGGACAGTGATACCCCCCTCCCTTCCTTCTGTTCTCTTCTCACAGAGGCAGCTATCCACAGACATCGCCCAGCTAAGTGAACACTGGACTTTGTCTCCCATTCAATTTGAGCTCCAACCGGCCGCATCGTTTCCATACAGTACAGTTTATTCTAGAATTGGGACTGTTTACATGTGCATATTGGTATAATTCCACTGTGTCTACTGTTGTTTGTACTGATACTGTACATATTGGTATAATTTACTGTGCGTTGTTTGTACTGGTACTGTGCATTGTGGTATAATTATTTGCATTACTATTTGTTTTTTCTTCAGATAAATCTGATAATTGTTGCTCGGTCTCTTTACTCATTTATTTAGTAGAGTGTCCACACACCTTCTCATTCTACATATACATAGAGGTATACTGGTGGCTTTACAGCCTACATTTTATTGATTATCTCTGATCCCCACGGTCAATTTGGTCTTTGCAACAGTGCGAGCAACACCACTGACGCTAGGTGGCGCCAAGCTAAAAAAAAAAGAATCCTATCTGTTGCCTCTAACTTTTTTCAATCCATTGCTTTAGCTAACTATTCCAACTATTTCCATCACTGTTAGCTCATCATTTGAACTGTGTCCATTACTTAGGACAAACTGTTTTTCTTCTATGTTCACTTACTCTCAATTGAAACATGTGGGGTTCCGGTGTTTTGACCGACTTAATATGTGATGTTTTTTTCTTTTTTAGAATCAAGTCATACTGTAGCTATAACTTGTTTCCCAAAAATTAATTAAGATAATTCATAATCTTTCCCTGAATCCCCCGAGTTCCTGGGGTACAAGCAGGTTATCCCTGACAGGGAATTACTGCTGTAGGTGACCTGCACGCACCTTCATTTGGATTAACAAGAGATGCCTTTCCCCAAAGAGATAAACTAACTATTGCATTATCTTTATAACAGTCCCACTGCTTTCTAACGTTGGCACCTGATACAATCATAGTGCTGTGCGAACGAAAATGACTTATCTTCAACTGGTATTACATGTTCCTTTTGGAAACGTATTCACAAGATCTTAATAATTCATCAACACTAATGCAAATGGTTGATAAATGGTACAATGACTAATTTATTATTATTGTAATATTAGAGCTGAAATTGAGTACATGTGTATAATTTGGAAAAGAGGTTCTATTTTAAGTACAGCCCAGTCTGAGCAGTTTGGCTGGGGAGGGAATTATTATTAGCATAAAACATGTTGATAGGAAATGAGCAAGTGTACTAAGATTCATTTTTAATGGTCTTTTACTTATTCCACCCACATTTGTGAGCTTCATTTCACAGTGATAGACCCTTGTAAAGAAAGAAAAAGACTAATTTGTTTCTGATTCACAGTGTTTCATTTAGCTCTGATCTCAGCCCATCGCTCTATCCTGAAACAGGCCACTTTCACCTCAGGGTGACTAATTTTTCACCTCCCACCAGCCAAAGGCCACCAAACGACAGGCATAACAGGAATCAATAATTTCAACTTGACACTCTGTGCGTTACATCACGCTTGCTTACCTGGAAGCAAACTCATTTGCTTTTAACCCTCATGTCAGTCATCCTGACACCTGAGGGCCTTTACAAAACATTTATGCCCCATACCCGAGCTACCCAACCTCCAAAAGAAAACTGGTCCTGCCTTGGGAACAAGGACTCTAATAGCATATTGATCAACATTGAATTGAGTGCACGAATGAGAACACAGCAAAGCACAAATATTACAAACTGCCTCGCTTTGGCTAAATGAAGGTCTGATCGATGCAGGATTAATTGCATTCCACCCAGACCACAGTGAAATAAGAGCATTGGATGTTGGATCCCATGCTTATATCACAAAAAACAAAATGCATAACACCAGTACAAATGTATTGGATATTGCTAGAATTATTTTTCTTTTCTCCTCAACTGTAGTTTCGTAACTTGCTAAGAGCCACTGATTGAATATTTATTTGAATATTTGGACAGCCGAGTACTGAAAACTGGTAATTTGTCATAAAAGACAGATTATCCTTTTTGGAATCTTAAATATGATTAAAAATGTTATGTACGCTACTCAGTAATTTTGTGCATTTCTATGAATTACAATTCAAACCTGTTGCATGTAGTGGGACTGGACCCCTGGGGAACTTTGGTGGTCGGTTGGTTGACCTATTGACAACTGCCTTCCATTCCCAAACAGCAACTTGCTAAACTACTAGCACCAGAGCCTTGGACAGCACCATGTCTCATATGCTCATTCACATCGATGAGATGGCAGACTCCCATTAATTACTGCAGAATATGAATGTACTTGAAGCAAGGATATTTGCACTGGAGAAGTTAGGGCTTATCTCAACTAAGTCTCTGAAAACCACAAACCAAGTCTAATCTTGAACTCTTTAATACTTTAACAGCCATGCCAAATCAATTACAAAGTCTGCATTTTACCATCTTAAAAAACATGGTAAGAACCAATAGATTCATGTCCAGGCAGGACTTAGAGAAACTAATCTGCTTTCATTTCCAGCAGGTTAGATTACAGTAATGGTATTCTCACAGGTCTCCCCAAAACATGTCCAGATAACTTCAGCTCATTCTGAGTCATAACAAAGAGCAAAACCGAGGGCACACATCACACCAATTCTCTGGTGTCCTCACTGGCTTCTAGTGTGTCAGAGAATAGAGTTTAAAGCACTGCTTCTTGGTTTATTTACCAAAATACATTTCTGACAGTTTTTTTTTTACCATATGAACCCTCTCTGCCTCTCATGTCAGGTAGAGGGCTGCTAACTGTTGTATGCTGCTAAACACGGAGAAGCAGCATTAAGCTCAGGGTGTTATCTTACTATATAATAGTAATTGGCCAAAGGGGGGCGCTATAGCAACCGATTGAAATTGCAAACTCTGAATGGGCATATCTCATGCCCCGTATGTTGTAGAGACATGAAACTTTGCACAGAGATGCCTCTCCTCATGAGGAACAAATCTGCCTAAAGAACCCATAACTTGCGATTATGTAGATTTTCCACCATTTTGAATTTTTTGAAAAACACTTAAAATCGATCTCTTATAACTAGAACATAATCTAGGGACCAATATCTAAAGTTCCCTCTTGGCAAAAGTTGGAAAACTTACTAAAACTGAGCTTCTATAAGGCAATGAATATTGCGGAGGGCGTGGCTCATCACATAAAGGTGTATAACATCTCAAGGGTTTCACCGATCACCACACAACTTTGTAGGCATATGACCACACATAATCTGAGGGGACCCCTCCATTATTGACCCCATCAAACAAAATGGGGGCGCTAGAGAGCTAATTTCTTATCTAGGCCTAACCGCCATATCGATTTCTGTTATGTACTTCATGGAATTGGCGGTGGTTAATTTACATTACATGCAATGCTTTAAAGTTTAAGATTTTTTTTTTTTTTGGTGCTACCTCAACTACTAATTTACAGTTTTAGCCCATTAACTATCCCACTATTGGCAATGGTACTACTGTACTTTCAATAAAGCAATCGTACAATTCACAAAAACTCTGTCTGAATACATTGCTCTTCTTAATGGGTTCAGTTGACTATTTAATCTGCAATTTCCTATGACCTGTATCCCAAACACACACCATGTGAAACTGTACGTGGGCAACTGTGCACTCAATGGGTATGGACTAGTCATGCATTGTTCATACGTTTTGCTAAGAAAAGTAATGCACCAAAAGTTGTACATATCCCAAGTCATGATAAGGGTTCCAGATAGAAGGTAGACTGGGGTGGTTTAAGGTACGTCCTCACCATATTTCCTACACGAAACCCAACCACTGTAACTTTACTTTCCTAAATCTAGCCTTTGTAACTGATTACCAACTTGGGCCGCTGATACGTAGGATATATATATGTATATCATATAGTTGTGTGCATTTTCATATAAACCATTGTATATAGATACATTGTTTAACTACTGTGTAGTACAGAGCTTGATAATTGACTTGCACCAACTTTGACCACCTTTAAATCCAGGTTTAAAACGTTTCCGTATATATATATATATATATATATATATATATATATATATACTATGAATATATTATATATTTTGTATATACCTTATATAGGTATATAAAAACTTCTGCATTAAAGCCTTTGATGCTGACAGGGCCAGTTTGTTTCAGTAGTGGATGTGTTGGTGTCAAAACAGCTCAAAGACCGTAGTTGCATCATTTTCATTTCTTCTGATTCCTACATTTTGCACTTCATGCACTTTAAGTATTATTATTATCTTATAGTGAACCATTTACATGCTTGTGCTAATTTTTTTTTGGCATTTTGGTGAAATTATGAAAGTTGGAATACAATGATTATAACAACAGAGGTCATTTATCTTGCTATTTGTGTACATTTTTGTCATTGAAACTGGGTCACAGTTGGAATTCACTGTTCTGTTTTAAATCTAGAGTTTACGTGAGGTGAATGTCTGATCATCAAAACATCAGCTTTGGCTGGAATATTTCCTTAAGGATACAATATCAACCAACATTTGGTATTTTTATGTAAAATAATAAACCACTAAATGTTATCCTCACCCTTCTCTCCCAACACCAGAACTGTTTGCTCTGCCTGTCTCCTGTATATTTTCCTAAAATAGATAAGCAAACTCATCTAGGAAGCATAGAAATCCAGTAAGTCAATTTGTTAACACACAGAGCTCCTCTGTGATTATAAATTAATAGGTGAAGGACAGGTAATAATGATATCATATCAATTTGATCCCCCACTCTCTGCTCCAGTATTTGTCTGTGCTACAGGCTGTAGCTGTGGTCCTGCTTCTTATGCTTCAGTTGTAGAATCAAGAGAGGATGACTCATTCTAACAGTGTCAGATGACTGATATACTGGACCAAAACTTGACCACTTTCATACTTGTGTTCATAGTCTATCAGTCATACTGTATATGACAACATGATGTAGTGATGCCACATTGCTATGTCTGTTATTATTTCAGTTCAGTCAGAGACAAGAAATTGAACCATTTATAACATTTGCATACTGTATGATTATGCAGTTAGGTTTAACAGAATAGCTGCAGCTGTTTGAAGGAGCTGTCATCTGTGCAGCAATGACAATCCTGCTAGAGATCTAAACCTCCTAAACACGTACTGATACCAAAATAGAAATCGCTGAAAAAGCACAAGAACATTAGATCTTAGTTTAATCAACAAAACCAAAAATCTACCTGGGGTGGTGGTGGGAGTGATGCCAGCAAACAGCACTAGCATGAGTGTATCAGCAGAGTAATGTGAGAATAGTTATAACGGCAGCATTGATATGATTGGATGGTGCGAGTCAGCTAGTTGCCAAACAGCTGGTGCAACATCAATGAAGCAGCTGATGACAGTCAGCTAATGGAAGTGCAACTTTAATGCTCTGCCTGATGCTGTTTTCACACCACAATTACTAATGCGACAGCATGACCAGCTACATTATCGCTGAGTTGAAGTGTTGCACAAGCACTTGTTAACACGTTACATTGTCCCAGGCTTGTGAGTGTCTGCTACTTGCCAAGTATCATCTAAAGTTTGTATTTGGTCAAAAAATATTTTTGATAAATGACTGAGCCCCATCTTAACATCACATTTCACCGCCTCACTGCATCCCTGTGTGCACCACAGTGCACATAAAGTTAGTGTAGCACGAGTTTATTTAGCTATATAAAACAGTACACAGCTAGAAACATAAACACACGATTGGTTAACACTTCACCATGTTACTGGAGTGCTGACAAAAGTTGAGGCCAGCTCTACTTTGATCTTTACTGCTCACGCCCGTCCACAGCAACAAGTGTCAGGCTTCAGTCTGTAACCTCATGTCAATGACTTCCATTGAAAATAACTTGTAGTCTGTTGCTGTATCACTCGTAGTGTGAACACAGCATGACTCAGGCTATGCTTTATTTTATTCTTTGCAGTGTTCAAAATGTTCTCCTCTTTCAGGTTTCTACATTAGCAATTGTGTTTTGCTGGGATGTTTACTCCATGTGTTGTTATCCCTCATGTGCATTGTGTGGATGTCAGCGTCCTTGGAGCCTAAATTTACATTTTCACATGATCCCTCTGCAAACCGACTGTGAAGTATGTGATGTTGTTGTGCTGTCAGTGTCACACCCTCCACAGCCCACTTATGTAGGTGGGTGTTGCTATTTTCCCCTTGCCATGTGCTGTCCACTGGTGCGTATAGGCTTACAAACACTGATGCAAATGTATGCATGATGGAAAGTTTCTCTCTCGTAAACTTTCTATTAAAAGATTGTACACACGCTGCACACTCTGCATCCTCCATAGCACTAAAATGTTGTGCGGTGGCTGCTTTAGCATCAGGTTATTATTAGCAATGCAGTAGCAGCCACGGTTATCGTTAGCACCTGCTGAGGGGAAGATAGCACGCCCACCTAGGCCCCCCCACGACAACACGTATGAGCTGAGGAGGATATGAATCTGACTCACTTTGACAGCGCACCAACAGCCAGACAGTGGACAGTTCTTGAGAGAATGTCAATCAGACACCGGGGAGAATGTCCAGGTAATATAAATATAAGCAGACACTAGTGAAAGAAGGACCTTTATTTGTGAAATTAAAGGAAAGCTTTAAAAATAGACAAACTGTCCTCATGGTTTAGGAAACATTGCTTTAGCCTCATAGCTAATCAAGTGGATGTCTGTTGTTTTACATCACCACATGACAGAACACTTCTGTTCATGTTCAGGCCACAATTTCCTGGTTTGTGAGGATCAATCGCAGATGCTTTTGTGTCTTTGAGAGTTGTTCAGCCATTCAAGGGCAATCTGCGATGCAGTGTCAGACATGAGAGGTGCTGGCTTTGTTAGAAGTTGTAACTCCTCTTGTCTGCCCAGTGAAGTAATGATAAAGCCCCCAAAACACACCATAACACAACTTTAAGCACATATCTTTAAAGTACTTATACACAATGTGTAATTTTAAAGCTAATTTAAAGCATTTGTATTTATATACAATCCTGTACAACACTGTAAAATTGTAAGCGCATGGAAGACTATCATTTTCACAGTTAAACAGGTTTTTAAAAATAGTGCACACTGCACACAGTTGTAAAAACTTTTACAGGCCTATGTTTGTTTTGGGAACTTGATATGAATATGATATGAATGAATAGTACTTTAACCCTCCCTAAGTGTGTTGATATTGAGCTTGTGTAGAACTGGTTCCAGATGTGAGATAAATGCTATACAGTAGACTATTAATAGATACTCCCTTTGGGAGAAATTTGGCAACCTGTCAAAACACCTCTGGTGTTATTGGACATTGTCTTACAGTCTTAAAAGTATTAAGACTGTCTTGTGTTTTTTAAGCCATAAACACATTTTACAGAGCTGGGGACTTGGACACGTTTCCAGGCAAATTACTTCTTATTTCTCTTCATCCCTCATTGTCAGAATGTTTGATGTCTTTCTTATTGCACTTCACTGAAATCTTCTTTTATCAGTATGACTGAATATTTTGAGACTTTTTTTTGTAGTTTTCTGTATGCCCTGCATCTATTGAATCAATATAATTACGCAGTGAGAGCAAAGGCAGTGACTGTAGTTTTCATAAGACCTCCAGCACTTGTGTCTGAATAATGTCTATGCTGCTCATCTTATTTTGTCCTTGTGTGTATGTGCGTCTATGCACTTATGTTGGTGTAGCATAGAGTACATGCATACAATACAAAGTTATTTATACCTATGCTGGACCCTTTTAAAAACTAAATTGGTTATAGGTGTTTTGACCTGCCATGTCAAGAAAAGCGTTGGCGTAATTAACATCATCAGTAATGATGGGTGCATTACAATTGGTAGGTGTACCATCTCCAGTGCCCTGGAATTCTGCATTACTGCTTGCATAGCTTTCTGGGACATTTATTGTCGGCAGGTATCTTTAAATTAAATAACACAGCAAATTATTTGCTGGCTACACTGGAACCTATAAAATATTGGCTGTTGCTCCGACGTCCCCTTTCTCCAGATACACTCAGTCCCTGCAATAAGTTTCAGTTTCCCAGTTACCAGTTTCCCAGATCCACCATTCCCATTTGCTTTTACCAATCTTTCTTGGCATTTTCCAGTGGCATTTAAGCATCAATCCCAGGTGTTTTTACTAACCATTCACACTATTTCCCAGCAACACTTGAGCCATCAAACCTGGATGTTTTGTACTGAACTGTCCCTGCTTTTTCTGTAATTTTGTGCCACCAAACGTGGGTATTTTAAACCAAACCATGATCTTTTCCTAACTGTAGCCAAAGCGTATTTTTGCCTAAACCTAGCCTCACATTCACCACAGAGTTGTTGGCAAATGTAACATATGACTGGTTTACAAAAATGTGCATTCATTTTTTCTGGTGAATGGGTTGTCTAACTGCAGGGAGTGTGTTTTTTCTGAGAAATGGGGCATTTAGCAGCAACGGGCGTTTGCTTTTTGGGATAACAACCAAAGAAATGGGCTTTTGGTCTGGTGGGACATTTTCTGACTAACGGCGTTTAGGAATTTTGGGCTGTCAGAACAATTTCACTGTCATAAAGACCATGAGAGATAACATGATGAAACAAGCCCAGCCTCACAGAAACACGTTTGGTTTTGGTGGGCACACAAATATAGTGTAAAAAAGTCAACATAGTTGGGTGACTTTCAGACTATGTACTTATGCATGGTACTTTGGGCAGATACTGTAGGTAACTAGCCGATTACGTAAGTTTATGTAACTTACGTCCCATATGTAGTTATTTTAACCAAAACCACAACCTTTCTGTTTTTTTCACTGAACCTAACCAAACTGCAACTGTTTCAGACCAAACTGTGACTGTTTGTAACAGACTTTGCATTGGCATTGTAACGGTGTTGTCAACATGTCATTTTAGCACATTTCATGCTCACCTCCATGTAATGCGTTGTTAAGATGGTTGTTGTTCATTTCACATATTTCTGTGAGGCTGTGTTGGATGAAACATGATTTGCAATTATTTAACTTTGCCTTAAGTCCACCTGGTAAAACTTGCAATTTAATTTAAAATAATTGAAAGCTCCATCTTGCAAAATGTACTGACACTCGTCATGCAATTATACACCTGTGTGGACATAAAAAAATTTCAGTGAGCATACAGGTGATTCTACATTTTTGTTCTACATACTGAAACCATTTTGTCAGCCAGCCAGGAGTGTCTCCTACAGCGATGAGCAGCACAGATGGTTGTTTTAACAGCAGGTGAGAGAACTTCAAACAAAGCAGGGCGATGTCAGTTAGGGTCTAGATGTTTAAAACATCAGTTCCTGGCTGCAGGCTACAAGGTCATTTTAGATGGATTCATTACCGATTCTCTTTGCCAGTCAGTTTTCAGGAGAACATGATCATGTCTGATACACACTATTTCACAGCACATTCACCAGACCTTCTGTGAGAGCTTTCACTCATATACTTAGCCATTGTCAACAGTTGTTTAGAAGGACAAGCAGTCTTCAACTTGTTGCCAGAACACTTGTGAGTAATACTGCATCAGAGTTATGAGTTTCCCACTACTTCTGCCTGTTTGCAGTGTGATATATATTTATAAAAAACGAACAAATCTAAAACAGGAGTTTACAGCCACGTTAGCAGCATGGTGAGGCTGTACTTATTCACAGTAGTGCTTAGAGCTAAATGCTACTATCCTGATGTTTAGAAGGTATAATGTTCATCATGCTTAGATGAATAGTTAGCACATCACCAAAGGCAGTGCAATTTATCGGGTCCATGTCATTGGTTCGACATCCCATTAGTCCGACTGTCCGCGGTGCTGAACGGCTCGCGGCGGCCGTATGGTGCGCCGCGACCGGCTTGAGGCAGAGCAGGCTCACGGCTTATGTGTTTGTTTTTTCTTTTTCATTTTAACCCACACCATGATCTTTTCCTGACCCTAACCAAGTGGTTTTTGTGCCTAAACCTAACCAGACCTTAACCACAGGGCATCATGATGATTTCGGAACGGACTTCGGAACAATGAGTTTAATATGGTCGGAACAATGGGATGTCGAACCAATGGGCTGTTCCCAATTTATCCTGAGGGGGGCAGAATGTCAGAATCAAATTTCATGGTGATCCATCAAATTGTTGTTGAGACATTTTACTTCGAACTAGGGCTGGGCGGTATGACAACATTTTCATATCATGGTTTTAAGAAAAAATCATATCAGTTTCACGGTATTTCACGGTATTTTGCTCAGATTCGGCCAACTTGACCTGCTGCTGTGTTGAGCTATGGCCTATTCAAGTGCCGGAATTTGTTATTTACCTGACAACGCCTGAACACAACACACGCTCCGCTCCATTCATTTGGGCTCCACTGACTGCGTACGGAAGCGACACGTAGAGAAGCCAGCGGGGTTGTTTACCATTTGCCGAGCCGAGAGGCTGCATGTAGGCTGCATGAAATGTTAAAGCATTTTCCACCTAAGTTATTACATATATCTGAGTTATCTACAAGTTTACTGTACTGTTTGTCATCTACTCGCTTTCAAATGTCCGCCACGGACATTTACACAATGTCACAGATAAACATGGGTCAATGCATGAAAAAAAATCATCACATATCACCTCTGATAATGGTTTATTCATTTAAAAACACATTGTGCTCGTTTAGCACACTATTTCATGTAGTTTTTATCTGCTGGAGGGTCGCGTAGGGGAGCGTAGCGTGACAAAAATAGAAGAGCCCCGTAAAATAGAGAGTTGTTGCGCGACAGATGGGCTGCTACGGGACTCACGCTGCAGACGTGTCGCGCCGCTGACGTGCCCGGTGGAGCCTGGCCGTAACTGTCTCGGACTCGGGACGGGTCGTCTTCGGTCAGGAAAATGTGGTCCGAGCCGTGCTCTAGTGTGCTTACCTGTGTGTGTGCGCTTTGTCTGTGTGTGTGCGCTTTGTCTGTGTGTGTGTGTGTGTGTGTGTGTGTGTGTGTGTGTGTATCGGCGCGATACAGAGGGCAGAGGAGAATTGTAAACGGCGGTGCGCCGCTGCTAGTTGCATATAGGGGAAACACTGCTCTTTTTGGTATGAGTTCTTCTGGGTCATCGTGTACAGTTGCTTTGCTTTCAGGACTCTCTCCGGCAGCCATTCTCGCCTCTAAACTTTTCTATGCTCTCACTCTCACCCGCTCAAGCGCGCCTGTGGTGTGCAGCGGTGAAATGGTCCCCGCTGAAACACTTTCCTGCCGCGCACGTTCCGGACATTGTTTGGGCTATTCACCGGTATTGCGGTATATGAAAAATTCATATCATAACGGAAATAAATACCGGTTTTCGGTACAAACCGGTATACCGCCCAGCCCTACTTCGAACCACAAATGTCAATCTAATGGTGGTGCTACAAAAAAGCCAAAGGGTCACCAAAATCAGTAAGATTCATCCTCTGGGGGCCATAAACTTCTGTACCAAACAGAAATGGCAGACTATGCAACAATAGCTAAGATGATTCAGTTTGACCCCAAACATTGGAAGGGCCAACACTGTCATCTCTACAGCCACACTGCTAACATGGATAAAAAAAGTAGACATAATTTTGAGATATGTTGTTGCTTTAACTTAATGGCAAAATGTCAGTCTGTCATTTTCCCATTGTTTTGTCCCCGTCAGTAAAGGAAACACAGACCAAAATATGACATCGGTACGATACAAAAGTTAACATACTGACCAACACAAACTTAGTGGCACCACAGGTGTATTGCACATGCTATATATCACCATGAAATGTGTTATAAAGCATGGTACATAGGGTCTTTGGCTGTAAAGCCCTCTGAGGCACATTGTAATTTGTGATATTAAATTGACTTGCATCATTTATATAATTTCATTACTAAGCTCAAAACAAACCAATTTGTGCTGAAGGTGTGTGCAGTGGTACATATGAGGTTGTGTTTATGCAGATCAGGTGAGGCGATGCAATTTTGGTGCTCATTCACTCATTATTCATTACTGAGCTGGAGGCACTGCTGCCTGGAACTAAACCCTGTTCTCTGCGGCGGTGAGCAATTGTTTTGCCGCTGCACCAGCTGTGTGCCCTGTACCAACATCTTTGCAGGAGCTCAGGAGGCATCCTCGGGATGCATGCTGTACTCTCAAAGACATCACTGTACAAACTTGGAGTATGAGGAATACATTAGCACTCGGGTGTGTAGGAAAGCTAAGGCGTTGCTGTGTGGGGGAGGGTGTATTGGCCTAGAGGTTAGAAAAGTGTTGAGTTAAAGATTAGCACTTTCCCCTGCCTCATGCCTACTGCTGCGGTGCCCTTAAGCAAGGCCATTAACCCATATATGCTCCAGTGATGCTGCTCTGTGGCCAGCAGAACACACTGTGTTTGTTCAGGGCAGCTTTCAGGTGTGAATGTGTGAAGCTAGGTGTTTCTGTAAAGAAGCATTTGTAGTGCACTTTGTAGTAAACTAAAGGAAAACAAATACAATAGTGTTCCTTTGGAGGCAGAAATTACCCAACAGGCACAAATGCCACAGATGCAGGTGGATGTGCTGAGGATGCTGCACCCTACTATCAGGCATTTTAAAGATCAGCAATTTTCTTGCAATTTTTTAGTCTTAAATACAGTGTTCTTGCTGCACGTAATTGCTATGGGTGCTTTGAAATGTTCATAGTGTTGAGGTTGGTTTTTGTGCAGTGCTGTTGAGTTAAACTTCATAAAACTGCCAGACATAAATGTTAAGATCATATAGTATTAGAATTCATTACTAAGTAGAGTGAGTTTGCCTTTCAGCATTCCATTCAAGTGTAATAAAATGGTGTTTCAGCAACTAAAAATGGCACTGTGACTGTGTTTGTGCTACTGCACAGTTGAAGCCAGACTAAAATTTGGTGCCAATGTCCAGTGGAGTTAAATAGAATTACACTGTCTTACAAAAAAGATTGTCTACTTAAAAGAAGTATTGTCTGAGTTGCTATTCAGTCTTGAAGAACAGAAATCCTGAGAATGAGTCACCTCTGTAGAAGCAAAGACAAGCCACAAGGATATGATTTTCATGAGCAACCACATTACTAACTGTGAAATTTAACCAAGGCAGTAGCCATGGAGTCAACACTGAGGGGGGCCAAATCTGCTGGAGTTCTTAAGTGGGGTAATGAAACAGAGAGGTGGTACATTGTTTTATATACAGTACAGTGCTGCAGGGATGATGTCTTTTTGTAAGCCAAAGTGGAAGTAAGGGTTGCCCTGGCTGCTAAATCAAAACGCCAATGGTATTTTTCCATCGGATTGTGGATTATGCAGAAAATAAACTCTGTGGCAAACAAAAGTTTATTATACTTACACTTCGGTAAGATAATCTTCACAAATTAACTCCACTTTTATGATATTTGAAGCCTGGATGCAATCACCAGAAGTAGGCTGAAATTCTAACATTAAGCTATGAAAGGACTGTAATACATTTGCATGACTTCAACGTTGCCACTACAACGAGGTTGTAAAACTGTGTTCCCCAAACTCCTAATTAGCAACCTCCTTTTTAAAGACACCTAAAAGCTTCAAAATCCATGAAAGGGGTATTTACTTTTGTATTTTATGTCACAGAATAAAAGATGAAAGTCTCTAAAGCTTGTGATAACTACACTTGTTATTTCAGGCATCTAACCAAAAACCCATTCAAAAAAGCCTAATGACTTCAAGAAGAGGAAACAACGAACGAGGGAATGCTAAAATGTTAACGCAGTCATCACGAACAATGAAATTACAACTTCCATGTCCATCATATGATGCCACAGGGCCCAAAACGACTTTTTTCCATAGACTTACATTGAGAAGGAGAAATCTGTAAATCAGCGGATAAAGCTTCACAATGCTCACAAAATGACTCATTTAACTATAAGGATTTGATCCACATGTCCAATAACATTTGGAAAGTCTAAAAGAGCTGAAAGATGAAATAATTCTATCTCCATTCAAGTTAGTGAAGAGCTAAACCAGAGGTAACTGGCTCCGCTGGTGGAAGTGTCTAGTGCGCTTGCTCTATGGACCCATTCCTGTGGAAGCAGCACCAATCATCTAAGTAATGTCATAGGCCATGTTAACGATTTTGGCTTCATGAGCCACTGACCAACTTTCATAGGAATGAAAGGAGTCCTGCCTCCATTTCTGTAACCGGGTCTCTTTATGCATCCATGTGCACTACTGTATTGATTGTACCTAGCCACAGCAGTCCAGCAGCAGCTTATGCTGGAATATGGCAGCACTACTTGGACACACCACATTCAGAACTGCAGTGCAAATTTTTAAATTATGTTTTTTATGAATATATTGGGGGACATTCTTAGCATGTTTCAATATGTTGGATAGATATGCCCCCGCCCAACCCCCCCACTCAACCCCCCACGCCCAATATATATTCTAATTACTGCTTTGAATTTAACAACTACTGAATATAGCCCAAATGATAGTGGATTTTTGGCTTGATGTTAAGTTTCATTTTCCATT
Source organism: Epinephelus moara (assembly GCF_006386435.1). Lineage (NCBI taxonomy): Eukaryota > Metazoa > Chordata > Actinopteri > Perciformes > Serranidae > Epinephelus > Epinephelus moara. The sequence goes on from NC_065512.1 coordinate 32,340,137, forward strand.
TTAGGTTTCACAAATTTGGATTACTTATAAAATTCCAATTATTACAGCCTTTCTTTGCTTCTATACATCACTAATCTTCCCCAACAAAAGGCACCATACAAAGTACAATATAAATTGAACAAGAGTCCTGAGAGAGCCCACAAGATTTTTTTTGCAAATATCAAATGAGATATTATAAAGGCATTGCTCATTGGAATGGTGATGGCTTCATTATGACTTCCACCTTGGCTCAGAAATGAGACCTTGAGACAAGGAAGGCAGAGACAAGAGGGACGGTGTGGGGGGGTTGGGGGTCAGACCAGGCTTCAGGAAAAGAGAGGCAGAAACAGATGAAGAGAGACTTACATGAGCAGAATAACAAACAGCCCTCAGGAAGAAAAGACGTAGAACGTGAAGGGCGCAGTGAATTAGTGTTAAGATAAAGACATCAGGGAGCAGTTCTGCAACCCTGCAAACTGCTCTCTCTCCGTCTGTGGAAGAGGGCACAGAGTGGGAGGGCCATTCAGTATGTGTGAAAACAGCCAACATTATCTGTCGGGCTATCAGTGACAGCTGGGCAGTTGTGAGCATTATAATATACTCTCTAAACTATTAGAAATAGGGAAGAAAAGTTTTTTAAATGGCCACAGTGATCACATGCCGAACAAAGTACAGTATGCTCAAGACATTATAGTTAGTCTTCACACTCCAATATGAATAATTTTGACATCCCCCCCCCCCGAGCTCTAAAATGAGGAAGCCAAGTCACCAGATGTTGTCCTTTAAGGGGGATATTCTGTTCCATCCAATCAGTGATACAGAGGGCAAAGCCCAAGAATGCAAATGAAGACACTGAAGCCGGGGGCACAGTTCTGACATTCAATCCTCTGTGGACAATATTATGAAGGACATGGAAAATCACATTCTCCACAGTTATGGTTAAGAAATAGAATTTATGATCTATTATTGCTATTCTATTTTGGCCACTTTTGTGCCTATAATATTTCTGTTTCTTTTTCCTTTATTTCTGTTTCGTGTGAGTTTTCTTCAGGTGCTCCGGTTTCCTCCCACAGTCAAAAGACATGCAGGGTAGGTTAACTGGTGACTCTAAATGGCCCACAGGTAATTCAGAGTGAACTGCTGTCTGTCTCTATGTGTCAGCCCTGTGATAGACTGGCAACATGTCTGTGGTGTTTTTCTCACCCAATGTTAGCTCCAGCTCCCCACAACCATCTAAAGAATTAGCGGGTATAGATCATGGATGGATGATTTTGTGTGTTCTGTAGCATTTTCTACACAGCGCGGACCAAATACAATGTGCATAACAAAGCATGAGCTCATTAAAATATCAATTTCTCTCTGTTGTTGCCTTTGCCGTTTTCTTGCATTTCCTGCTTGATCCTCGATGCCTTAAGGTACATCCTGTGACCTCTGGAGTGTCAATAGTCCACTCTTCATGTTTTGAAACTCAACTGTCTCTTTTAATATATCATCAGTGAGTTTAGAGGAAATCTGGGGATTTGGCGGTATTGCCGGGTGATAAAGTCACGCTGAGTAGCCAACACAGAGATGAGCCACGTTCTGCCAAATGGACCAATTAGCCAAACAGAAATACAATAGTGAAGTTGAAGAAGAAAGTTTGGGGAGTTCAGGGTTCAATATGAGGTTACTGATAGATGCACTGCCAAGGCTCGAATGGGCAATAAACTCTCCTTACTGAATAATAAATACTTTGGATGAGCAAATATGTTAGAAAATGTTTGGTTGGTTGATAAATAGAAAAAGACCAAGAAACTGTGTAGATAAAAATGGAAGTCAAGCACAATGTCTCCAACTAAAACGTATCCTATCAAAGAGTTTAGCATGCTGTTGTTTGCGACAAAAATTACAAGCTTAAAGGGGAACTTACACATCAAAGTCTGTTTACAGGTGTTCAGGAGAACTACTGCATATGTGAATAAAGTTGTGTAAAGCCTTTTGTTTCTCCAGAGGGAACTGTGTGAAGTCTGATAAGCAGTGGTTGAGGTTTACACTCACAACTGAGAAAGACTACAAGAAACCTGGAAGTGTGGCGTTAGGGAGAAGTGCACTGACCAGGTCTCTGTAGCTTGCTCCTCACTTCTGCTTGAGGCCAGCGGCTCAAGGCTACATTAGCCACTGGCATTACATGCGTGGATCTCAGACTTAGCTGTTGGTGGTCGAATTGCATTGTGGGTAATGCAGACGACTAAGAAAAGGAATGTATGGTATAAAGGAGACCGTGAGCCTACCTGGTATTAATGTACATCTTGGGTGATCTGATCACAAGTGGACAGCGATTGTGATCAGATCCCTCACCACTTGCTGAGGTGGTCTGAGCACATATCTTTTCGAATGTAAATGTTAATGCGTCCTGATGTCTCCCCAAGAATGACTACTACGTCAATGCAGGACATTGTGGTTGTTTTGGAAAGAGCATGCCAGTGCTCTAACTTGCCCATTTTACCATGAGTTGAATGATGTGTTGCGTGACCGTCTATCATTTTGCTCTAAAGGAGATGTGTTTAATTCCACTGACAATAATGTCTCCATGGCTAGTGAGAGTGTGGCAGTAATGAAATGTGAACACAAATGGTCAGCTAGAAATGCATGATCGACACAGGTGTTCATCATGACTTCAACAGTGTTATGGATTCCAGTGCCAAAATTAAGTCAAGTGAATTGTGCAACTACAGTGCAGTGATTTGTTCCAAATTACAAAGGTAAAACATTCTGAATTTGCTGATTTGCTCCCCTGGCTCTCTGTCATAACAACGGCTGCTTAGGCTAAGAAGGTATTCTAGAAATATTTGTGACAATACATTGATAAAGAAAAAAAAAAACATGATATTTTCAAAGTTGAAATATTTATAATATTTTATCCATTCGCCTTAAAGGGATAGTGCACCCAAAAATGAAAATTCAGCCATTATCTACTCACCCATATGCCGAGGGAGGCTCAGGTGAAGTTTTAGAGTCCTTACATCCACGTGCTTTCGCTGGTCTCGCGCGCAAGCGGGGCTTCAGGACACTTGGATCACTATGGACGAGCAGTATGGAGATATTTTGTGGTTTCAATTATGTGTTTTTGACATTTGAATCTGGGGCGCGGTAAGCCTCCATTAGATGGAGTTGTGTTGCTAGCCCCTCTCCCCTTGGATCTCCGCAAGTGTTGTGAGGACTCTAAAACTTCACCTGAGCCTCCCTCGGCATATGGGTGAGTAGATAATGGGTGAATTTTCATTTTTGGGTGCACTATCCCTTTAATATAATCCTGCAGTATTGTTGACACTATTGAGATTTTCATTAAAATGTTAAATATTCATTAAAAGAGGGGTAAAACCAGAATCAGCACCTCCTCCATCTTTGCAACTGTACTGCAAGGAAGGAGCTGTCACTGCAAAAAAAGTGGCCAAGTTCTACTGCCCTTGATTTCAAACATGCAGCAGTCTCATAAGGCCAGACAACAATATCAAGACAGGCTGGAACAGCAGGGATGAGCGAGGAGCTGACAGACATAAATTGTTATCATCAACCATTGTATTTATCCTAAACGGTGTCTGAGTTTCTTCCAAAATTGAGATGTCAATCATGTGATAGAAATTGGAACTACTCTTCAAAAACTGATTGGTACCACCAATGTAAGACTACAGAAAGAAATCCTTGACTGTCAAAATACACTTTTGCTGGGCGGATTTTGGATCTAAAATCATAAACACCCATTGAGCAGATTACTGTTTCAAGGACTGCCACTACCAACAGAGCATAACAAAACTTTCATGAATTCACTTCATCATTGTGATAAGGGCTGCCAAGTGTTGGGAGCACAGGAAAACTAATCTCATTCTGTCCAGCAAACTTGATAGCACCTCGTTGGCAAACTAATCAGGCAATCTGTTGAATTTCATTGATCCTTGAAAACAATTGACTGCTTCTTGGCTGGAAATGCAAGGAATACAGCACACAGTGACACCTCCAACCATGTTCATGTCAATCAAACTGTCAATTCTTATCTATCTCCACATTGTGGAAATTCTTACAATATCTAGACCCTTTCAAGGGCATGTGGAACTGGGGGCAATTGATTATACCACAAATCCACTATAACCGATTTGCAATAAATATTGAGGTCAAGTTAAAAGCCTCAACTGCTGCAAGTAACGCAGATAATTGTTATGCATTATTATCAAATTACATGTTTGAATCAGGTGCACTATTCTTATGAGCTAAAGACAATGCGGCACTTAAGGTAACACTTCATTTACCAGTGCATTAGTTCTTTCAATTAGTCAAATTAGATTAACTCTGACAAACAAGTGGAGGTTCGTCTTCATTAAAAAAAAAACCTAATTTGTCTTTGTGCTCTATGTGGAAACACCAATTAAAGTCTTCCTGAACTATTAAGTGTCATCGGTGTGACAGTTTTCCTGTCAGGCCAGGAAGTCAGCACAATTGTGAACACTTGAACACTTTTAACAGCAAAAGTTAAGAAAACTACACATTCATCAGGAGGCCTGTGATAAAAAACAGAAATGTAAAGTTGTGTATTGTTGTAGTGCTGAACGGGCTGCTCCTGTAAAGTAACCATGCATGCATATTTAAATGTGCTGGAAGATTCTTTACAGTAAGAATTCTTACTGTAAAGATTCTTTACAGTTTTCACTGTCTGATTACTGAAGACAAGCTAAAGCTTGTTATTACTCATAATTCCTCTTCCTCTGTTTCTTTTGGCCTGGATTTAGCCCCTCTTGGTCTGTGTTTGTGTCTGACATAACAAATTCTACCCCTGCTTTCCGTATATGTTCCATTTCCAACACAGCTTCCTTTCAGGCAGTCAGTCGGTAGCAATAAATCAGGTGGGAAGGCTATTTGTATACATTTCTGTCCCCTTAGCCCATATTCTTTTACTGCAAACTAGGAACACTATAAAGTACATCAGCACAAACATGCAATATGTTGTTCTCATTTGCAAAACCACAATGGGCTCCCTTAATGAATACGGGTAAGTGGTATTTGATTGTTTGGTGCCTAGAAGACAATGTTTCTAATTCTTGGTAGATATCCTCCACAGATCGAGACTTTGGTGTTTTACAGTAGTTATCGAGAACTACACAGTCTACTTAGAAATCAGCTCTCACACACTCAAATAAGGAAAACATAGCATGCTGATCCAGAAAAATCCCAATTTTGAGTAGACATCACAGTTACGTCACAGCAGTTGTGCGCGCATGATGGCGGCAGAAAAACAGTGGACATCAGAGACAAACAGTTGAAATACCCATAATAAAAATGTCTTCTTGTGCCGTTGGATGTCAGAACAGGAATACATATTAAGGTAACTGTCATATTTATAGAAAACCGATGCAGAGGATGCTGAAGTAGAAAATATAGTTTTGTTGCCAGTTAATTATCATCTTGATATTCAAGATAAAATTGCTGGATACTCAATAGAGGAGTGTGTGTTTGGCTAACATGAACAGAATTATGGTGAAAGATAATTCGTCATCAAAAGGATTTATAAAAACTCATATTTGTTAAGCATGGACTTGGCTTATTGTCCTTGGTTAAAACTTGCGAAGACGTCCCCATATGATATAATTTAATGTGGAAGTAACAGACAACTTTTTAACTAGCTAGCTAATGCTGTCTGCTCATTAATTCCTTGATCACACAACAGCGACCTTCACTACTGCTCATTCTAGAAAGGAAACCACAAGAAAACATGTTCTTTGTTTAGATTAATATACGGACAATGGATTACCGTTTCTTTCTAGCTGTCAGCGATCAGCCATAGGTAGCACACTAGCTACATTAGCTACATCGCTAATGTTCAGGTACCTTTCACTTTCCCTGCATGGATGCAGATGGAACCAATCAGATAGCTGGACTGAGATTTTACCTTGTGACGTACTACCTGCTTATACGTGCGTGGTCATGAACATACGTGGACAGTTAGAGTTAATATGCACATGTGGCAAACAGAAGAAATGAGTGTATGTTTACATATTCCTATCTATAGGCCTAAGCCCCACATACATCCATAGACACTCAATATTTGTTTTACGGCGCAGATCAAGGTCAATTTCATCAATCTGATGGTAGTATTGATCATCTGCTTAAAAAATCCAGTAATATGTCCTGTTGTGACAAAAACAAAGATTTCAAAAATGAAAATTCACATGCGAAATCCTATTTTCATGCAATTTCATACAGAAATAGATCATAGACAAGTGCATTACATTAGCCTGCCTCATCATGTTCTTGTGTAGTGGGACGCCTATTAGAACTACTCTCTTCTTCTTGCCTCGTTTTTTTTATAAAAAAATTCAGCAGACTCATTTAACAAAAAGTTTTTTCATAAGTGTGTTTTAGTTATTCAGGCAGCGGACATGGTTTCATAACACAGTCAAATGTTAATTCGTCTGCAGTTTGCTTACCTTGGTACAATTCCGACCAGCAATGGACAACAGGCGACTTCCACGCTATTTACTTTGTAAGCCAATAGGCAAGCAGTGTAGGAGACTAGGGGAAGGACGAAGTAGCATGAAGTTCAGGGTAGTCCCACGAGACCTAAACTTGCTTTCTGAGAATAGCTGCGGTCTGGTCAGCGATATTTTTTTTGTAGGATGGTAGGGGAAGGTACCACCTTTTCCGCCTCTGATTGGCTAGAAGAGCTCTCCTCCGATTGGTTATTTGCTATATGCTGTCAGCTAGTCTGTTTTGATCATCTTTACCACCAACAGAAGTAAACGAAGTCAATCCAACAGTGTGATAAGTGCGTGCTGTCAGATTTATATTAATGGAAAGCACATCGCCGAATTTAAGGTTGACACCTAAAGTGAATGTCCACTCGCCGAATTTAAGGTTGACACCTAAAGTGAATGTCCACATCTTAACATATGTTCTCATAGGCACGAAAAGTATCCAAGGGATGAGGAAACGGTAAACTAAGCGATTTCTCAAGGCACTTTGGCAGCACGCTCTGGAGGACAGACATGTGTTGCAACTTTTTCTCTGTAAGGCTGGACTCCACGGAACTGTAATGGAACTGAAAGTTGGACTAACCTGTTTTGAAGTCGGTGTTACTGTCGTGTGTTGTCACATGAAACAACACCCATGAAAACTCGCGATCCACCAATTCCAGACACTCGTGTGCGCACCGCTATAGTTCCCCGTAGACATTGGCGCCCGGCACAGGATGAAGCGAGTCCGCGCCTGCGGCCGAATCGCGCCCGCAGCCGCATTGCGCACGCGACGGATCCAATGGACATGGCGTGAGATTTCTTAAATGGGCGTGAGAGAGTGACATTGATGGTGAAAGAGTGACAGTCACGCCAGATGCATGAGAGTTGGCAACCCCTCCACGACTATTAATCAACCATGCTTGACAAATGGGAGTTTTTACAATTCTTACAATGATTTATCTTTCACCATGTAAATAATTGAGTAATTCAAATAACCACACTCCTCTACTGAGTATTGGGCAGCATTGATTAGCCTAAATATCAACATTCTAATAAACTAGGAACAAAACTTTTTTTTCCCACTACAGATAGATCATAAACTCATGGATATAAAAACGAGCCATTACAAGAGGTTAAGAAATAGAAACGTTATAGTGCTTTATACATTTTATTTTGGCACTCACACCGACACACTAGCTACTGTCCCTTTCTACCACCTGTTCGGCTTCGCCAACAAAATAAGTCATCAGTGTTTACAAACATAAAAGGGTATATACTTCCATGATAGCTTGCCTTGTGTTCAAAGGTCTAGTGCCGTTGTCACTAACAGGCGGACCGCAGTCTGAGACCTATAACCAGTAAATTATTAAGGGATTTTAAATTTTGACAGGACGCTTCTATTTTAACCAGCGCAGCTTTCCTAGTCTTTAAGGCACGGTTTAGCTGATCAGAAAACGCACAGACCAATTGCATGTGAGTTAAGCCATCGCAGATGATGCCACCCAGCCAATCAAATCTCTGCATTCTGGGTGATAAACATTGCGTCTCTGTATATAGTCAGATGAGAGAGGTGAGAGGCGAGTGACAAGCGGAAAGACGATAGAAGAATAGAAAGATAGAAATATAGAAAAAGAAAGAAAGCGATACAGGGTGAGAAGACGGAGAGGAAGAGGCAAGTCAGTGAGAGACAGGGAGAGAAACAGAGGAAGCTTTCCCAGGTCTGAGGAAAGTAGCCCTGTACATCTTGACCATGTTTGGCTCCACATACAGCTGTGAGGCAGCTTTCTCCACAATGAACACAATAAAAACTAAATATCGTTCCAAGCTCACCAATGAGCACCTGCACATGTGTATGAGAATGGCCCTGACACCATTCCAGTCCAGATTTAAAATCCTGGCAGGACAAGCTTGAGTTTAATTCTCTCACTGAACAACAAAAAATGAGCAGAGTGGGAAAAAGGGAATAAATGAATAAATAACCAAATTGCTATTTATTTATTGTAAAATTGGTTGAGATTGTTTAGTCAAGATGTGAAACAGTTAACAAAGAAAAAGGAAAATTCAAGCTGTTGCTACACATTATTGTAGCCTATTTTTTTCTAAAATTAAGCACTTTATTTTAAGATGCACAATTTTTCAAAATCTATTTTGTTTATTTTCTCCATTTTATTTTTAAATGCATATCTGTATAGTTCAATGTTAAGTGACAATTAATGTTGCTGAAATGTTTTTGAATCATACTTTATTTATTTGATTTGACAGTCAGATGTTGATTACTTGCAGGCATTGATACAACTACTAGGCTACTTCAGTAGGCTATCACACTAAATCATATCGCAAGTTTGACATTATGATGTTCCGTACCTTTGCGTTAGGAAATTTTCTCTAACTGGACCTCTCTGAATTTTAGTTAAATCCCCCTTGTCTAGTGTGTAGGATTTGGTGGCATCCAGTGGTGAGGTTGCATATTGCAATCAATTAAACTACGGTTGCTGAGGCAAAAACACGAATGGCCCTACCAAGAGCCAATGTTTGATTTGTTCATTCTGGGATACTGTAGAACAACATGGTGGACTCCGTGGAAGAGACCCCCCTCCCTATATACTTATAAACAGCTCATTTTAAGGTAACAGAACCACAATGATTCTTCGTTTATAAACTAATAAAATCCTAGTTATGAATATTATCTTCGATTTCTGCCAATATATCCAGCCCGTTCTTGTTCTCAGGGCAGCAAACACACGGTTTGTCATGCCCCTCAACATTTAATATCGACTCTAATCCTAGCCTTTAACATCTGTTTCAAATGCACTGGGCTTTCAGCTAGCTCAAATGTAAACCTATATGTGGCAATACTTGAAGCTGAGAGCAACTGACATAGTATAAACAGCAAGAAAGTCTGTGTAGGGCAGATGGGAGGGGAGGTGGTTGGGTCAAACAAAATCGGAATTTCACCAAGGAGACCACAGTTCATGTCCCATGTGAAACCATAAGACACTGCAATTTTAATGTAACGTTACACAACTGACATACGATCGTCGAACACAGTCTCAGTTGTCATATGCGACATTAACATCAGGTCACATTTTATAACAAATATACTTACTTTAACCCAGAACATGATCTTTTACATAATCCTAACCAAGTAGTTTTGTTGCCTGAACCTAATCACAACCATTTCACAACCGTGTGTTACAATGTTTTTCAGCTGTGAGTCACATAGATTTGCTAAAGGATGCACTGTGCAATGCTATGAGATGCAGAGGGGTGTGAAAAAGCATTGGTATTTGGTGACCTGGGTATGAGAATGGGTTAATATATTCCATAATGGACCATTAAGCATTGAAACTATGACATCCGCTATTGTGTTATCTTCTGTTTTTCCCATCTCTACATACATGATTTGAGCAATGTCACCTTGCTTAGGTGTATATGACACAGACCATACTGTATCTCATGACCTTTACCAAATGGCACCACCACCTCTCTGCCCTCTATTTGTAACATATCATTTGTTATAATATTCTTATTAAGGCACGTCGCATTGAGACTGTATGTCAGTGTGTTCGTGTCACAAGTTAATGTGTGTCATATAAAAAAAATGCTGTCTGCTGCAGTGGATTTACATATTTCTTCAGGTTTATGTGAGAAAGCATTTTTACTGTTAGATTTGGGCCACTTGACTTTTCATCTGCAGAATTCAGCTTTGTTGCTGTGATTATTAGATTAAAATAAAGTTCAAATTTCAGATAAAACTATCATCTAAAACCAGCTGCTTACACTTGACATCCGCAGGTACCAATTACAACAGCTTCCACTGAACAGCTGTGTAACCTAATGTATTACAAATACTTTCTTTGAGGACATTCTTGCTGTTAAGTGTCTAAAAGAGCAGACCTTCCATTTTCACTGAGCAACAGTGCCCTTTCTTGAACTGAACAGGAAAGATTGCTTTCTGCTAATCACAGGTAAATGCCAAATTAGGATCTCAATTGTTTTATTGAATACTCACAAGAAGCTGTTCTGGGTTTATTAGCTCAATGACTGGTGCAGTTAGAATGGCAAATATATGAAACGCCTCTTAAATGAAATGTTTTCACACCTCCTGACTGTCTTGAGTAATGCGCCCAGGACAAATGCACTATAGCTGTAGCCTATAGGCAAGGTTGCAAGCAATAGACCAATTCAATTGCTTGTGTATCCATGCGGTGGAAGACAGATGATATCTACAAGCCACTCTCTCACATCAGCCACACACAGAGGCATGTGTTCCACGTGAATGGTCGCGCTCCCTCGTTACATCGTGTCTAACACCAATGGGTGATTTTGCTCCTCCCGGTGCTATTGGTGGATTCCATTACAATAGTGACAATGCCATTGCACTTGAAGGTTATCGACAAACGTGGTCTATCAAAACTGCTCAATGGGACTTTCATTTACTTGCTCAAGTGACCGTGCAGGTGGCGGTACATGGAGTCCATTTAAGAGAAGCCACAAGCTCCACATAGTAATAAAGAATCACCAGATGAGCAAACAGGACAAGTTTGCACCATCAAAATGCAGTTCATTCTCCTCTGTGTTATATCCATACTTTATCAAAGATCCCTCAGTCTCTCAAGTATTTCTGAATGACAGATGTTAAACCACAAAGATGCATGGAGACCCAAAGGAGGCAGGATGATGCAACACACTGCTGTTAGTGCATTTACCAATCTACCTTATGCTTTAGAAACTGCATCTAAATGCTAACATCATCAGTGCTCTGTTTATGTTGCCAGGCATGTAACTAAACCTACTGAGAACAGAACAATTCTGGTTTGTGGACATGAATAACAGAGGTGAACTTTTTTTATATATTGCTCTTGATTTAAACACTACCAGATGGCTCAAAGGACAAACGCAACATGATGTGCAATCAATCCAATCAACATTTTGTCTCTATAATGAGCCTTTTTATGACATTTTAATGTCTTAATAAAATGTGATCATTATTGCAGTTATTTGCTCATCTCATAATTTACATGCACTCACAGTAACTTCTAGCCGCACAATAAAAATCTAACTGTAACCCGTTTTGTGGTAGACATTTTCATTATGGTGGTGAGCAAAGCACAGTGGTGGATCTTGCTACGGCAGCCAGTAAGGTAGAAACAAAACATTGAAAAAAATAAATAAATAAAAAAGCATGTGAGTCATGTCAGTGGGACAGGCAGTGTCGGGAACTCCAATTAAGAGGAAGGCCTCACCGAATAATGAGGTGAAATCCATGTGGAGAAACCTGTCGTAGCTGTCTGCACCTATGTCTGTCTGCTACTCTGGAAAGCTCTCCACACAGCCATCAATAACGCCATCACCAAATCCAGGAAAAGAGTGGAGAGAGACTTGACAGGCAGAGGCTTCTCTGTTTTTAATGGCCATCACCTGTTCAGTGTTGACAAGTTACACTGCCCCTTGCTCTGCTCCAGCAGGCCAGTATCGCCACTGGCAATAATCAAAGTAGCCTCAATCTAAGATATAGGTAATGATTTTTATTAGTGATAGATAGATAGATAGATAGAATAAGAGTCTATGAAAGAGAAGTTTGAATATATGTGGCTATTTTTCTCCATATGTAGGCCTATAGTGATTTAGATCCAAAGGGATTGTTTGCAATCTCCTCAAAAGTTTACAGCTGAATTAATTTGAATTCTCTTGACCTAGATACAGTGCGGTGCAGTAATATGCTTCTAAGAACCTTTGAGATACAACTTTCAAATATATTTTTAACTGGCCTTTTTCATAATACACCATCAGCAAAAGCCATGCACTCACTATATATCTTGCATTGGGTATATATTGCCATCTTTTTTTAATATAAAACCTTGTAATACTTTCCAAACCCTGCTTGAATTTGTTATTATCTGAAAAGCAATTCTGAAGCCATAGCAGAACATTATCTTCCAAAAGTTAACATTAAGTGCATTTTCTGACAGGTAGCCTATTTGCACAGCACAAAAGGGAGGTAAAGCAAACCCAGGCTTCTGCCAGGTAATCATGAAAACTGCTCTTTGTCCTTGTGTTGCTGATAAGAGGCAATCTGAATAGGCAGAAATACAACAGAGAATCATCCACTGATAACATGGGAAGCACTTTTGCCTCTGTAATCAACACGCATATCCAGAGGTGGAGAGACCACTAGAAATGTTACTCAAGTAAAAGTACTGCTTCTTTAAAGACATTTTGCTCAAGTGTAAGTAAAAGTGCATATGTGTTAAAACGTACTGTGGGTAAATGTTACTGCATTACATTTTTAAAAGGGAAGGGGTGGTGAGGTGTGTATGTAATAAATTATATTGTATTAATTAATCAATTGCATTCAAAGTTAGTAAACACACAAGTGAAAGGAAATCAGCATCATGATCCATTACTGTATATCCTAACCCAGTGGTTCCCAACTGGTGGGTCTCCGTCCAAAAGTGGGTCACAGGTCCACTCTGAATGGACCGCAAGTGACCTGCAAACATTTCATATGTAGTGAATTTCCAGCACAGAGCTTTTATTTTGAAGTGCTGCTCCCTGCTGTAGAGTGAGCAACTAACAGACAGCTACATAACAGAGACAGCAAAGTAGCTTGACAACATGGCCAAACTTAAGTATGACGCTGGATGTTTTAAAATGTGTGAATCTTGAACTAATGACAAAGGAGAAACCTGGACCCCCTGGCTCGACCAGTTGGGAACCACTGTCCAAACCAACGTTAAATCCTTTTCTATAGACAGCACTGTTATGGCCTCTTGCAGCCTGAGCATGCAGCTGTTTGTCAATTATCAATGTACAGCCACTTGACTCAATGTAGCCTTACAAAAATTAACCAGAAAAAGACACAAAACTCTGACAAAAATGTCTATTGACATGATAAAAAGGTCTATAGACATCGCTGCAGGTGCAAAAAGCATAAGGCTAAATGAAGTAGCCTGCCACTTCCTATAGAAATAACAACAGAATAAAACATTACCAAGGCAGAGACAGCCCAGAGGTGTATAAACAATATAAAGTTCACAGTGGTTGCAGCCACAAACAATCATATTAAAGCTAAAGCAGAACCTGCAGTTTTTATACATTCTCTTAGCACGCACATACACTGCTACATTGCTAGACAATGCATTGGTTGTTGACTCATCTGGAGTGGGAGTTCAAGGCATATCTTAAAATATCTAATCGGGGCATGGCTAGACTTGCAATGGAGTAGATGTGTGGTTAGACTGCTCCGCATATAATTGTTTTTAAACACAGATATTTTTTGTGTACTTTATGACCTAATTTTACACACACACAAAACTGCACTAAACACTAGATTTGTGTTTGAGCAAGGGAAGGATTGATGCACTAGATAACATCTACAAGGCAAGTCCTGCAACAGTGGAGACTGACTCCACAGTGGCATCAAAGGAACCCTCACCATCAGACTTGCTTCATGCTGTCACAAACTAAAACAAAATATCCATCGAATTAAATTACATTCTGTGAGTCTTGTGCCCCTCAAAGTCCTCCTAAATCTGCTCCAGGTTCTGTGCTCATTTATTGTCAAGGCATTATATAACCAGTCCACTCAGCCTTTTTGTCCTTCTACTACACTCCTTTAATTCACAATGTTTCTATCTGAATGATGTAAAGTTCCTCAGTGAAAGCACAGATGTCTAGTTGGAGGATCCGCCATAGGCATTTTAGCACGTTAGCCAGACCCAGCATGCACCAGGGTCACACAACATCGTAGGTGTATTTGACTTGGGCCATGTGCTCACCAGGTGGTGCATTAAATGAGTTAGTTACTGACTGAAACATTATGCAAATAATAATAACCCACAGGACATGATCTTTCATCTGACTGCATTTGCTGATGATTTTATATGACCAAGGTTATACCAAGTTCAGCACAGCATGAAGTGGGGAGTAACGATAACAACTCCCTCCTTTGGGGAACATGAACTTTTAGCTTACATGTGGACACCATGGAGGTGATGGGGCTTTTGAAATGCTATATGAACTGCATCTGTGGTGGCAGCATAGCTTTCAGGTGAGCAGTTTAACAGCAGGCATGTCAAGTACATTGCCATAATGAAAAGAGTGTGTTGGATATATGTTGTAGTCAGATGATTATGCTATGTGAGTTTAGCAGCAGGCTTGCGTTGATTGCCTAAAGCAGCTTGCAGACATTTATTCATTCATTTCCTTCAGCCACTGTGCTGCACTACAGTAGCTTGTGCCCCAAACGTATTTCTGTACCACCTATGCAGGCAGCTCTGCATTGCATTCTCATCAGCTACTACTACAGTGTTAATCGTTGAGCTCAGAAACACTGCTCTAACAATCAGCCTTACAAGACACAACAAACAGGAATTAACAAAGATCTTCTGATGACTGAGCACAGGGAGCACACATCAGTTTCATCTAGTACCCAGCAACAATCACAATGGATTTTTGATTAATAGAGGCATTACAGGCAATGCTACAGTGTCATGCCAAAGCCATTTGCATACAGTCGAAGCAATTACAGGGAAAACTAAAGATAAACATGCTGGCCTACTGTGATTATAGGAGCAAAGATGAGTTCTTTTGCACCCAGAATCAATTACTCAACAGCAGAAACAATTTCCAAACTGTAGGTGCACCTCAGGGGGCTGGCAGTATAATATAGCTTTTTTTTTTTAATACCAGAAACCATTGCCATTCAAAAATAATTACTTTAATGATACTCCAAAGTTTAATTGTACATTGATATAACCTCTTCAACACTTTAACTTCAGAGCATTGAGCACGATCCCAAACATCCCTGACACTGACTCACCTGTTTTTGTTGACATGTATAATTCCATATCACGGAGCTCTTTCTGACATTTTTTATATAACAACCTTAATTTGACTGATTCTCAAGCCCCAAAAACTTGCTCTTAAATCTTCTCCTCTCCATATTGCTTGTCTGGGTGGACTGCTTTTCTCTTATCTTTTATGGATGCTTTCTTTTTTCTGAAATAGAGCTGGATTCTGCATACTTGCTGTTTATGAACTGGTAGTCATCGCTTTCCTCAGCAAATGTAATTGCATCTCCTGGAAGTTCACTCAAGCACAGTTTGCCTACGTCAAGCCTTTTGATGCCTATGTGAACTATATCCACATTCGCATGAACTCTAACTCAACTCTGTGCTATCTTGCACAACGATATCAAGACCTTCCACTCTCACTTTTTGGAGTTCTTTTTATCCTATTGATGCCACTGTATGCTTAAGATAAAGTCAGCCCTACTCATACACCCCCTCCTTCATAGCTCCCAATAGTAAAGTCACTCAGGCAGAAATGCCAGCCAAATGTGTATATCTAGTACTGCACTCTCCCAATCTCTAATCTCACAGCTCAGTCTATGGACGCCTGCGGCAGGTCTGTGCTCCCCAAAGAGATTTTGAATCAGCACTCATACGTTTGATGACACAAGTAGTACAGAACTCACTAAAGGCAAACTGTGTTTATGGTGGCTGCTACAGTGCAGGAAATGTTCTTTTAACTTGAAGCCTTTATGATGCAATGTTGGTTTTTAAATGACCTTGCATCACATCATGAATTCATGTCCTGTTTCGCTTGCTAACCTCATTGTTGTTATGCAGTGCACAATGTGTGTTTGTAGGTGAGCTATTGCACAGACAATTTAAACCTTACATGGCTGACAGGAGCATTACAATTCCAGGCACACAGATGGGCATGAAACATTACTTAGATCAACTTAAAGACCTGTCACAGGCACTGTCACAAATACTCCGCACACAAATAGAAATTCAGCTAAGTGAGTACTCAAATGCGGATGTGCTCTTTCTCGAAGTCAAATACCTCATGTTGATTCTTTCGTGACCAAATTTTTACTGGATAATTTCACTGATATTGAATAATTTTAACAGCATGAATTAACTCTTTTTTGCAATCCCTACTCTATAAATAACAATTGATGGACTCATACAGAAATGCAATATATGATATAATTACATATATATGCCCCTATATCAAGAATAATGTTGCTATATTATCACATGAAGATACGCGTTTATAATATTTAATACCAACAGTTAAATTTGTAAATGTACATATATTAGAAATACCTGTATGGTGATTTTTTTTTAATGGTATTACAGAACCTTTTAGAGCCGACATCACAGTGACGTCAGTTTGTTGGAGGCAAAACACGACTCGCCACCACAGGGCTCTTAAAATGTCATCTTGTTGTCTTATTGGGAGCCAGAATAGAAGGAGTCATGGCTCAAAACTTAAATTTTATCACAGACCAGCCGCCACTGCCCGTCAACAAAAATAAAAACAGCTATGGATAAATACAATAAGACGAAAGGACTGGACGGACACACACTTCGCACACTTCTTATCAGGTTAGGAAAAAGTATTTATTGGTGTATGGATAAATAACGTTATGTGTGTTAAGGGTTATCATGTCCATCTAATCAGAAATTGGGGAGGTATGAGGAGGAATTTCGGATTCCTCTGTAATGCTAAATTTTTAGTGCGTTAGCCAATGTAAGCTTTGATAGCAAAATGAACTAAAGGTAACCATTCCAGTGTCGTCCTCCTTTGTAAGATTGGCGTAGTGATCAACCACAAAGCCAGCCATCCTGTCAAATCATCCATCCACTGAGTGAGAGCATACGGGCCGGCCAGTCTGGTCCTGTTGGTCAGTGTTTACTTGCAGTACCGCAAAGTGAGTGACCTGACATGGTGCGTTTGTAAATTCAGTCTTACGCTCTACACTAAAATGAGAGCCCTGTTGGTCGGAGAAACAAAGCATTACATTTCTATATCAAATACTCAGAGTGTGGTGCTCTGGATAACCAAATGGTATATATATATATATATATATATGTATATATACATACATACATACATACATATAGATTTGTTTGGGCAAGACATAAATGTCAATGTATTAAATTGTTCCAGTTTCTAATAGATCTCATATATGTATGGTTTGTAGATATATGAAGATATATTAGATACATTAATATGAACATATTTTTTAATATGGATATTTAATATATGTCCATATAAACTGCAATTTGGTACAGCAAAACAAAAAGGTACATAAAGGAAAGTAGACTGAAAATGTGCTAGCATTTACAGGTCTACCAAAAGACCAATCCTTTGCTCTTTTTCTCCCACGTCTATCATCACTTCTTCCTCTGGCTCTCCAAAATTGGCCCCAGCAAATCACAACCATCACAATAAATGCAAAAATCTCTCTTTTTTTTTTTTTTTTTTTGCCTTTCCATGAAGCACTAAAGACACATCAACAGTAGTTAGCACACAGGTGCTGAACTTGGGGTAACCTTGTTAATACAGCAATTTATAAGCCCCATCTCCACCCCAGCTTCCACCTGTAGGCTCTGAGCTCCCCTTGGGAGAAGTTATTAATGTCTCTTTCCCAATCCCTGCTTTGCTGAGCTTGGTCTATCTTTGTGGTAGTTACAAGGTCAGCGTGTTGATGCCAAATATCAACATATTTTGCATTCACATAATCACTGCAGTAAGTAGACTTGAAATCAAGAGAAAGAAGGGGGGAGCACATCTATCCCATGTTTTTTTAACTTGCACATGCAAATAAAATTGAAATTCCCAAAAGCTAACACAAGCCCTTCGGTAAAGACAATAACCTGCCCGTTTTACATAACTAATAGAGCAGTGTTGAAGGGAGTCATTGGATGCTAAAACCTCATTATCCCGTCTGACGACCTTGGCACATGTGCTGAATGAGAAAGTAACGGCTCTTAAACGCTGCCAACACCACAAGACAGCCCCCTTTAGATGTAGTTGAGAGACTCTGAAAAATCCATGCTGTATCCCCTGAATTGCACTTGTCTTTTATCTTAGAGGAGGGAAACTAGGCAATGCCATTTTTATTTTATCTATAGAATATCACATTGTGTGCCATTGGAGGCTGGTAGACACAGGGGCATGCCCCCTCACGCAACATTTTTAGGAGCTCTATTGCATTTTATCTCCAGCTCCAGCTAAATTTGAATAGAATGAAACTTTAAGTAGGAATCAATTAGGAATTCAGATGTTCAATGGAAAAAAAGAATAGTAAAGTAAAACCTAATATCTAAACTTTCAAAAAAAATTGCTCTCTCTCACTCTCTCACACACACACACACACACACACACACACACACAGCATGCTTGGCCTTAAATCTTGGGAATGTCAGAAACCATATTTAATGGTTTAGTAGCCAGCACAATGATATCCAAATGCCTGTTATAAAGATGTCTCTGTGGAATAAGTTTTATACAATGATAAGTTCACTACCATTACGTCAGCATCAGCCTTTTATATTTGATTTGCCATTTAGAGTATTGATTAAAAATCACATTTAACTAGTAACAGAACTGCATCCATGTGAATGCCAAGGCTGGTTACCTCTGCTTTGAGCAAAGCCGCGGGGACCTAACATGACTTGAGCAAAATGAGGAGGGTTCTCTGGGCAGACTTGAAACCTGGGCTAAAAAGGTGCAGGTCAAAGGAAGAACTTTTGAAGCCCTGAGTGAAGCACTTGGCAGCTGTGGACTCCATCAGTGCCAGACTTCAATGCAAAGGGACATGGACTTGGCATGCTTCATGGAGTTTTAGAGGGAGCACTGGAGCCAGAGATCAACGTGGTAGAGGGAGTTCTTTTATTCTGTCAGAGAACTGAAGATAGCTCAGGCAATTTTTAACATGTACAAATGCAGTGCAAAAATAGACATAGATTCACATTTGACCTGCCTATATTCATATCAATTCTACATATTGATATGTATACATATATATGTTTGTTTTTTTTAAGTCTGGTGTCTACTCAAAAAATGTGCAATGCTATAAACTTATTGACTTGCATATCATAGGCTACATATGATGTAAGTTAGCCTTCACCAAAAAAATAAAAAATAAATACAACGGGTAGTACCAAAGTTGTCTTACATTATGTCTCTCTAACTGTCTTGCTAACGTTGACTATCACTGGTAAGCCTTCATTCAGGAATCCCCTGGTTATTATTCAGAGTGCATGAATGCAGTCAGTGGGGCTAAGCTTTAGTAGTTGTTGGATGGTAAGCAAACGTGTATGACAGGTCAGCAGCAAGTCAGTTTGCAACAAAGCAAACAGGAGAGTGAAGGACACAGCAATGAAGCTCACACAGTAGGCCTACTTGTAAATCTTCCCAGGAACCTAGCCATCTACAATGGGGATGTTTTAATGGTCAACCAGAGGTTCTTCTTATCGTTGACCCTATCATCAGGTTTGTCAAAATTCCTGGTGGCATTACTTATTGTTTGTCTGAGTTTAAAGTATCTAATATCATTCATTCTGGCCCAGGAAGGACCTGTACATGGTCCTTTTGCTGACATGACCATTATCTACATCTGGAAATAGCTTTTTAGATAACTATCCTCTTTCTGATCTCCCTTGTATAGGCTCACCTGAATCTGTGCCTGCTGCCTCTACAAGTTTTACTTCTGTCATTACTTGTGGTTCTCCTCATCTTCAAACATGCCCACCTGAGTTCACTCTATTCTGCCTTAATAATATATCTATATTTAATGCCAGAAATTTGTAAATTATAATGATAACAGTTTTGGTATCTCAATACCAACTCATTTTAAGTCGAATGGTTGGTAAGTGGATGACAATGGTGAGATCTGCTTTGCCTTCAATAGACACTTGGCAGCAGCTGGCCACATTCTTGAGGAAAGTAACACTAGGAGGGGGTATCTTTTTATTAATCATGATCACATACCTACTCCTAACCATGGTCTCGGTTTACACTTGACCCTAGTTTTGTTGGTGAAGTCACTAGGGCTCTCCAAGCCATAGATCGTAAGAAATCCAATCCAATCTTTTCTACTTTGACTTTAAGCTCCACTAATTGCTGAGCAAATAACATTCACTTTAAACCTTTAAGTTCCCACTGGTGTAGTTCCCAGAGTCTAGAAAACTGCTCATGTTGTCCTCCTGCATAAGGGTGGAAAAAGGAGCGATTCAAATAACTATAGACCCATACCCAAATTCTCTTGCTTGGCAAAAACTTGAGTCCTTTGTAAATTGTCAACTCAAGAAATTCTTAAATGCAAACTCTGTTCTGATTCCTAATTAATCTGGGCTCAGGCCTCTGCCTGGCATTGCCAGCATCCTGGCCAGGGCTACCAGGCCCCAGTAGCAGCCAGGACTATCAGGCCCCAGCAGCATCAAGGGCTACCAGGCTCCAGCAGCATCTAGGACTATCAGGCCCCAGCAGCATCCAGGGCTACCAGGCCTCAGGAGCATCAAGGCCTTCCAGGTCCAAGAAGCATCCAGGGCTCAAAGGTCCCAGCAGTATTTTTTGTATCCCATTCTAAAGGCAAAAGCAGTGGTCAGCATAATGGTGTAAACTATTGATCGCATCCATATTAAAATGAGTTGCAATCAATAAAAACGTTTTTGAAGTACTTCTGCAACATCAGACTCAGCTGTGCCTCAAGCTAGCTGACATGGCATTCTTGAACCTTCTCACATCCCAGCCTGGTCCTCAGTGATAAAGGGCTGCCTATTCCCCTTTGGACCACAAGAATGAACTCCCCCTGATCTAATCATTTTACTCCTCTGGCCGAGCTAGCACTCAGCCCACCCCCTCCATCTGCAGCAAATGGTGTCAGCAAACAACTTGCATCATTAACAAGGAAAAGTCCCTCTTCCATTCCATCATCCAACTGGACAGGATCTCCATCCAACCACCTGCCAGAACAGCATCCCCCGACAGTTTACTCTGCCCCTGCATCCAGCACAACTCCTCAGGGACCATCTTGTGCACCTCTGTCCTCTGTGCCAGTATCTGCCCTAATGCCCTCTTCTGTGTTTGGTGGGTCTGCTGCTGTTGCCGCTGTCACATCTTCAACAAATTCTATGACAATGACAGTAGGCTACACACTTAAGAGGTGTAATCAGGCAGTATAAGTGAAAACACTTGTGTGGATGTTTGTTGTAGGTGTGTAGGAACTTAAATTTAGTGTAATCTTCAAAGCAAAAATGTAATTTGAGTTTGATATAACACATTCTCGGAACCCATCGGCTGTATTCGGCGTCTGACTTCTGGCAGACGGCGATACAGCCTCTGGGGGCAGACCCCCGATTTTTTGGCATGCCGGTTTGATTTGGGCGGAGGAGGCGAATTTCCATTTCCGACTTCCATTTTTAAGTAAATATGCTGAACCATTGCGATGGATTCAGAGTTTGCAGTGACGCCAATTATGTCCCGCCTCGTTAGTTCACCGCACAGACCGTTTAACCTGGCAACAACTGCAGCTGGCTCAAACGTGATTGGTCAATATCACGCAGACTACAAACAGCCTACAACCGGAAACCAGGGCTCTTCCGCTCTTCTTCCGGAGGCAAGATCTCCGGGGTTTGCCTACAGACTCTACATTCACTGAATGTAGAGCCTGTATATAGAGACTAGATATAACATGAATGTTTCCTTAACATATGCAAGCTAGCTAATTAGCCTGGTAGCTAATATTGATTATCAACTTAAAATCCATGATTAAAAAATATGAAAGAAAAAAATCTTTATTCTGAGGAGACATTGATGGACGCCATTGATAATATTAAAGCAACTACAAGGAACTGTCATTGTGT
The DNA here is from genome assembly GCF_006386435.1 of Epinephelus moara. Classification (NCBI taxonomy): domain Eukaryota; kingdom Metazoa; phylum Chordata; class Actinopteri; order Perciformes; family Serranidae; genus Epinephelus; species Epinephelus moara. Next base: position 32,362,269 of record NC_065512.1, read on the forward strand.
GTTGATTGGCAGCGGTAGTGTTTCCATGAACATCACTGCCCCGCGTTGTAAAGATCTTGATCTGGCAAGAGTGAACATTTGTTTAGGAAGAGCGTGAAAGAAAGATGCATCAGATTTTTAATAGTACTTCTGTTTGCAGCATGCATAGCGATGAGATAATTTATTTGTGGCCATATAAGATTAGTAACTGTAGTATGACGATAGGGAGACAAAGTCAGCGGTGTTTTAGCCACCAATGTTAGCTGATATATTGATGTAAAACGTCTCACAATGTATTTTCTAATACATTGATCCTGCACCAGTATCAGATACAACCAAGAATATAACACAATAAAAAAAAAATATATATATATAAATTTAAAAAAATATAACATCAAAAATAAAATCATCAAAAGAAAGCATCTTCTCCTGCTTCCTTTTACCTGGCAAACATGGCATGCCATAAAACTTTTTGTCTGATTTTGTGGAGAACTGTACCCGGGACTGGATTTGACAGTAACATTCTTGCTGATGGTCTCATTTGCTTATGTAGGTTATGAAGAGGCATTAGTTTTGAATTGAGACTGTTTCATAACCAGTTAAAAACACCTTTTAGTTGGTTTAGCACATGTTGGAAATGTTGTTGATATGTTCATGGTCTTAACCCATTTGCCACTGGTTAATTAGCAGGTAGGAGGTCATTTAAGGTATCTGTGCACTGAGGCCCCATTTTTTAGTAATGCATGAAAATATAAAACCACATTGGAAAATTATGTTGGACTCATATTTCCTTTTCTTTTTCTTCATCTCATGTAGAGCCAGGAATGCAAAGAATGATGAAAAGCTTTTGAAAAAAAACCTGAAAGAGTTAAGCAGTTGAATATTGTGAATGTACTGCACTTATGTTTCCAAGTGTCCTAGCATGACCTGCATGTGTGCTGTGAGGACAAACACTAACCTAGCAGACTGACACTCAGCAGATACTGTGTGCTGCTTGACTGCTGGCCTGATATTCCAACTCCAGGGATTTGGCTATTGTACTCCCCCCAGCTCCCCACTGAGTAGACATAGTGATTCAGTATTAGCTTGCATCTCTGGAGACTCCCAGTGTACAGACTGCTGGGCCATAGAGCAACACAAACAGTTTATACAGTGTGGGTAGCCATTGTGTGGCGTTTATGGTGCTTGAGATTGTAAAAAGAGACAAGACAAAGACGAAAGATGAAGAATTGCCTAATTTTAACCGCACAATTAAGTACACAAAATCCATGTCAGATCAGTGTATTATAGTTGCTTGCTTTTGGATCTGTGCAAATGGGTCATCACAGACTGCCTCGGTTCATTCATGATATCTCTCTGTTCAAGGTCTGAATCTCTGGCAGGGGAAACAGCATGGCTCTCCGCCCATGCTTTTGACTCACATTTGCGCCAGGGCAGATAGCACAGAACCAGCAGGGTTTGCACTGTGTGGTTCAATTGCCACCGTCTGCATAGATGTTTTCCTATTGACTGGACCGCACATTGACACCAATGCTACCCCAGACCACAGTGAGCAGTTACAGAGAGAGGAATGGTACCAGTGAGAAACATTTCAATATTTGATACCAGTCATTTGTCTTATGGCACCGAATACTAAGCTACTGTCACAACCAAACATATCATTTATTACTGCACCGTACAAGTAACAGCCTTCCTACCATCACTGAAACCTATATAACATGTGTCATCATTTTATAGCAGAATGATTAGAAATATGTCCACAAGCACAGAATTGATTAGAAAATAAAATATTTCCTTAAGGCAATTATAGTGATAAGAGGCTGCATACAATATACCATGCTATCACCTAGAAGATAATGACTGAGAACCTCATCAGTTCTGCCTCATCCGTATCTCCCCAGCCAGACTGCAAGATAACTATATTTCTGAAAGAATCTCCCCTGCCATGTATTTCACTCTAAATCCTCCTTTACGGTTTTCAGTTTTCTCCTGCGATGGCCAAATTGAATTCTTACGCTGGAGATATGGCCAGGGTGACTTTAAAAACTGTCCAGAGTTCAAATAGTCTGTACCTTTACTTTTCACAAGCTCTGTATAAGTGTAATTTGGAAAGGAGAGACACTGGATGTCACAAAGCAAATACAAACCACAGTGCCGGAGGAAACACTAGGATGCGGGAAAAAAAAAAATCTGCATCAAAGGTAAAAGAATTCAGACACTGACTTATGAGAAGGTAAACAAGTATTAGCATTAGAATGTGCATATCAAAGTGTTTATCAGGAGTGAAACTCAAAAGAAGAATGTCTTTTCTTCATTTTCATGCTCTCTTTTCTAAGATTATTGTGCAACCTTCACTGGATTCTAGTGTCTCACTTAAAAGAAAATGCCACAGCTCTGTGCATTTCAACTCAAAGCACTGACCTCATATAAGCCTGCCTTTTAGCAATAAAAGATAGATTGTCACCTGAGAGTCTGAAAGTGCAGTGAAGTAATAGAATGCCCTGTTGAGCTGAAGAACTCAGAGGAGGACAGCAGTGATCAAAGAGATGCAGGTGAGATGTATTGGAAGGGCTGTCTGGACTCTGGATGCTTTTACAGTTTACCTTCCCACCTCTTTGTTGCCAGTGACTCGGAGTTCATCTCTATAGAGCTGAATTTGTCTGCCAGTGACCGTCATCGCCCCTGTTTGTGCTGCTTTTAGTGCTTCACACTCCCTTTCAGGTTGGCCGAGCCAGGAGCTCACACAGAATCACAAACTAATTGCTTTATCTGAGCCTTTTGTCTAAAGGGTCAGAAATTGAGTTTGCTTGTAGGGCGAGAGAGGGAATTATAAATCGAAAGGGATAGGGGAAGAAAAATTCAATTTGTGCACAGCCCTTGTCAGAACCGCTTACTTGTGGTGTCCAGATTAGAAGAGGGAAAGAAAGGGAGATAACAGCATTACAGCGGGAGCAAACACACTCTTGTCTAAAGGGCTAGGCGTGGAGGCTAATCTAATACCTGACACAGACATGTTCGAACAGCATAGAGCTGCTTCTTTCAGAATCTGATGTTAACAGCAGTCACTTCATCCACTGTGAAGTCACTGACAGTCATTTTAAGCTCTGTTTTTCTGATTTATTTAAAAATACACCAGAGAGCTGCAGGGTAGTAAAAAAATCCCTTCATGATAAAAAACCAACTGCTTGTTTAAGACACTCCAAAAAGCCATTAGAATGGGCTGCAGCTGTCAATAGTTTAAATTCAGGTCTCTCTGTTTACAGGAACTATGTATAACTAGTGCCTCAGAGGCTGAGCTACGATTAATGCACAGTGCAACATGTCATGCAGTTTGTGCTCATTTTTCACCTTCTAGCTGAAAACATCAGACAAATACTGGATCATTAATATACCCTACAGATTGTTTTTCGGATGATGAAACTGCGCGGGCACACCATATTCCTGCCTGACTCTGGCTGAGAGAGAAATGACATGCTGTTGCCTGGGCTTGTTGCTTAGTACTGTACAATAGAGACGTGGGGATTCTTTATGATTGACATCAAATTTAAGCTTTAACAGTTTCCTTGACTCAGCAGGAGGAGCTCTCATACATATAATGACAATATACAAAAGCCTTGTTAATTTAAAGGAATAGTCTCCATTTTCATTCAACAAACAACAACAAAAACACTTTTTTGATGTTGTTGTTGCCATGAGTTGAAAAGATTGATTCCTTCGTCAAATCTGTCCCTTATAGGGAATATCCACTGATTTTACACATCACACTCAGTATGTTTACATGCACAGCTTAATCGAGCTATGCTCAAAATTCGATTTTGGCGTCTAATCGGACTTCTGTCCTTGTCCCAGTTTACAAGCAACTGAGAAAATCATATTACTGATGGGAACGTGTCCTCCTCCTCAACACTAGGTGGCAATATGCGTCGTTTCAGCGAGTTAATACGGCCCCCTTTCCGGTTGACCTATTACATCACTTAATAATAAACAACTGGAGTCAGGCGGCAGACAGGCATTTTCGAACAACAGCAAGATGGATAATCGTACAGCTTTGTTCATCTCGTACGTAATGTACGTGTTACTGATTGTGCAGATAAGATGCACACTATCCCTTGTAGTCATGGTGATTTCGAGAGGCAGACAAGAACGATGTATGCTGTTGGAGGGCTACAACAATAGCATGTCTTGTCTGTTCCGGGGTCATACGCCAGCGCGGGGGGTGTGGAGCATACGCACATGCATTGTCTAGTTTAACTCTGATTACGGCGTATACATGCCGGAGAAAATCGAATTCCAATCGCATTATCTGGGTGTCTTAATCGGAGTTGGAGAACTCCAGTATTATTCGGAGTAACGCGTTTACATGCACTTCAGTTGTCCACTTATAGTCTGATTAAGGCAATAATTCGTTTCATGTAAACGTACTGACTATGTTTGCAGGTGTTGGGGAGTACTGCTGCACATGTGAAAGAAGGTGTGAAAAAAATTTTGTGGCTCCAGATGGAACTGTGAAGTCTGATACACAGTGGCCCGTATAGGGGAGAAAAGTTAGGATGACAGGGGCCCCAAAAATAGGTACAAATTAATATAAAATTATTAAACCATCATCATTAGAATATTTATTTTCAAATATAGTAATATAATTAATGATCTCTTTATTTTTGCTTGTGTTTGGCAGTAAAAGTTAAATATCCCCATTGACCAAAAAGTAAACATCCATATTGACTGACCACCCCCCTGTATCTGCATGAAATGGTTTGGTCCTGCCTTAGCGCACTGCAGGTGACGGTGCCAAGCAGTGTTGCCAACTTAGCGACTTTGTCGCTATATTTAGCGACTTTTCAGACCCCTCTAGCGACTCTTTTTCAAAAAAGCGACTAGCGACAAATCTAGCGACTTTTTCTGATGTTATTGAAGACTTCTGGAGACTCTGTTGTGAGAGCACGTATCATTCTTATTCTTCTCAACGAGCAGCGGATGCTGCCGTGGGCTCCTCTCTCGCCCCAAATCACTCACAGACGGCCCAGTCCTCCCTCCCAGCAGCAGTCAGAGCAGGAGATGTTAACCCCTCCACGTCCAGACTGCAAGTGAATCGCGCATGCGCGGAACCGCCGCTGGCTGATCTCTCGCTCTGATCCCGACCTGGTTTACAGTCAGGGCGGGATGTAAATGTAAAATTTTCTTTGTCTAATATAAATCACTGAAAGAAGGTTCATTTGTAGTTCTAAACATATTCAGGGTGTTTTTTTACTCAGTTTTTGTCTCTCCCACGACGTTATTCCTCTCTCCTACAGCAGCCATTACAATTACATGCATATGGACAATTATGCAAATTAGGCGATGACGTCATTTAGCGACTTCTAGCGACTTTTAGGACAGCCAATAGCTACTTTTCTTACTGAGGAGTTGGCAACAGTGGTGCCAAGCAGCAGTCAGCAGTTGGGCTAGAACGCTACAGTCGTTATCATGCTACCTAAGTACTAAAAGAAAATCCTGTTTTCAAAAAAGGAAAGAGAGAAAGGAGAGGAGAGGCAAAAGAAAGGGTGTCATATGTGAGCCAGTTTTTCTCCAAGAAAGGTGGGTAGCCTATAGTCTGTGAGTGGCAGAAATGAAGCCGTTAGCTTAATGTCCATAGTGAAATAAGCTAGCTACAGACTAGTGTTAGCCTCCACTTCACTCCTTTTAACCTACATTTAATCAGTGCAGGTAAATGTTTAGCAAGATATTCATATTAAACCAGTTGTCCCTGCCCCTTTTACCAGACTCAACAACAGATGAGTCAGAAGCAGCAGCCCTGTCTCCCCATAACTTTACCCCTCCCCGTCCCAATGAAGAAGGTGAGCAACATTGTGTTGAATGACATGCCAGTTAGCATTATTGCAGGGAGTCTCCCTCTTGCTCTTTTTTACCATCACGAAAAAGAAAACAAAATATTTTTTAATGACAGAAATTCAAACAAATTATTTTTCCACATAATGATTATTATGAAACAAAAACAGCCTACACCTGTCTGTACTGGATGCTGGGCAGTTGGAAACATTAAGTAGTTGTCCTTATTCATACCATGTTAACCTACCTTTTCATTTGATGTCACTGGTACTGTTAGTTTGTTATGACCATATTTTAAACCTCAAAACCTACTGATTTAGTGATCACTTGATCTGTCTTGTAGCACCGCCATGAGGCCTTTTAATTCCATTTTCCATTTCAACTTTATTTTCTTGTTGGCTAATATGTGCAGCTAAGTTCAAAAATCTGCTGTTTTCATTATTTTGAGATGATGATCTTAATTTATTTTGATTGAAAAGTTAATGTATATTTAAGTTGTTTTTTTTAAAGTCTTTCATTAATGTTAAGAGAATTTTCCATTTTGGGATTTTACAATAAAAATTGCATTTAGACTGTGCCCTTAGCACATTTTTTATGGTGGCTTTTAATCTTGCATCAAAGAGTGAATTGCATATTGTATGTAGACTGTTGCATGTACTACTCACTAGCAGTAAATAGTGTACTGGTAGTATTGAAGTACAAGAAGCAAGACAGTTGCAAGCCTTCAAAGTTAGAGTTATGTAAAGCTTTTAATGGGTCAGTTAGGTCCTAGAGATGTGGTGACAACAGCTGCACAGGGGGGGCCCAATGTGATTTTTTTTCATGGGGCCCAAAATTCCTGGCGGCGCCCCTGCTGATAGATATCCTTAAGCTGAAATTGGAAAAAAAAAATAAAAAATTGAAAATTAAAAAAAATCTGGAGGCTTGGATTTAGAAAGAATTAAGCCTACCATACCCCTGTAGCCTGCTCCTCATCTCTACTTGAGGTTAACAGCTTGAGGCCTATGCTAACAAAGCAATTGCAATTCTCAGCCTGAACTGTTTATGCAACCAGGTCTCACTCAAAAGTTTTTTCCCCCAAACCCAATCACATGCTTTTATTCCCTAAACCCAACCACGTGTGTGTGTTGGCAAATCATAACCACGTGCATTTGTTGTTGAAGGAAAAAAGTCAATTTGCAGTGTTGTACTGATAAAGTGCGTTTATTTTGAAAGACACTGCATTGGAAGTGTATTTTGAAAAGAGACAATGCATGTAACAGGCTACAGTTGACACAGCAACCCAGAAGGTCAACAACAGATGCACCCAGGGTACCTTGCACGTTGTATCTGGATGTGGAAAGTCCATGACCAAACATTGATATATGACAAGGTCAGAGTGAGAACGGGTTGATTTGTGGGCAAGTTGCATTGTGGGTAGCTTAGGCGCCACTGTTTCTTGGAAAAACAGTGGGACTGAGCTGACCAGTACTTGTCACATTAACATGTCAAGGTTATAGCCAGTGAGAGTTATGGCAAAGAGGTCATGGTTAGGGCTAGCATCACCCAACAACACTACAGTAAGGTGGCACTTCCCAAGAAAGAAATGGGATTTGTGGTTTTGACAAGGAAGATGAATACATGATGAGAAGATGATATGTTCGGTTCTGCTGTATCAATTTTGATCCTTAAAAACAAACAAACAAAAAAAAAAAAACGGCTTATATTATGTCCCAACTAAATTGGTGGAGTTCTCTTTTACACACAAGCTACAGCCAGTAGCAGGTTACCTTAGATTAGCACAACTGGAAATAGAGAAAGATCTAGCCTGGCTCTGTCCAGGGTTTTCACCTACCTTCAGCTCTAAAGCTCATTAACACATTTTATCTAGTTTGTGTAATCCATACAGACCTAGAAGTTTAAAAACTTGGCTTAACTGCATGAGTTATAGTGCAAAGTTTTGGTTATGTGCGGGACAGTTTCTTGGCCAGGCACAGTGATTAAACAAACAAAATAATATTTTCAGTCAGGTTTATAGGTATCCTGAAATCACCAGACCAATTGGCAAATACTCCATTCAGACCTGCTGATGGTGGCACCTGCAGTTCAGCAGGTCAAATAGCTGGTGGCTGGTTCTAGCGTGTGAGGCACATCATCTGTTTCAACAGCCAATCAGCCTGTAGTGAAGTCTGCTGGACAAGTCAAAATCAGAACAGAAGCACAGAGAGTTGTTGCATAGAGATGATACACCATCTCATCTAGTTGAATTGGTGTGAACTGGCAGGTTTGTAGAACGTTACAGAATGGTGCAGTGCAAGAAGTTGCCTGTTTCAACTTTTCTCATCGCAAATCCTTGGTCTGAACTGGGCTTTAGCTTTCAAATGTCTGTGAATGTGTAGGGACCACTGGAACTCCACAGAAAAACTGGTTCATTTGTGTGATTTAAACTGGACTTTTATTGTAAAATGGAAAAACTTCCTTCCTATGCCTATGTCTGGATGAATTAATTTACCAAGAAGTACTAAGGCTTTCACACCTAGGTGTGAAACCCTGCACATCAAGTTTTCAAATACTACTGGTTATTGTGATCTACAGCACCCTGTGATGTCACCACATCAATAAAAGACTTGCATTGTTCTTCCTCTTTTTCTCTGGGACTCCCCAGAAGGTAGCTGCCCACCACTCCTTCACTTTTTCTCACCTCCCTGCTGTCCAAACAGCAAGTAACAGCTCTTTTCTACCATGGCTGTCTGATCACCATGTGTGGCCTGTTCAAAGCAGAAAAAGAACTTGTTTTTTTTCATGGCAGAGGACACGGGAGCCTGCCTGAGATTCCAGGTTAGTTGTCCCAAAGTCTGCCAGCTAACCTACAAGCAACCAAGGAGCAACAAAGCCAAGTTAGTGTCATGCTGCAAACATGCTAGAAGAACAAAAGAGTGACAAGTTGCCTGTGACCAGCGATTGGAATACAGCACAGAAAAGACTGCATCTTAAACCACAAATATTCTGAGCCCTGCATCATTCAGAGCAGACAGAATCACCTTCACAAAGCAGCACGCCCCAACTCTTCTCCCTCCATTAATGGACTGGTAACATAATACTAACTGGGCATAGTATAATGCCAGCATGAATGTACAAAGCTAAGCAAGATTGTTTAACCTTTTTCAATGTATGTGACTCTGCTGACTGAGTCTTCATCCTCTTTACAAATCAGGAGCCATGATCCTCCACAGATCACACACATATACTCAAATCTGCTTTTAAACATAGTTCAACACAGAGAGAGTGAATGAAAAGCTCTGCCCCACATGTTCTATGTTCAGAAAGAACAAAAAAAACATTTATGATTCGACCACCTTTGACTCAACCATCTTTGTAGTTTTTCTTTGTCCGCCATATTGTTTTATTGGCCATGCAGCCTCCATATTGTACCCAATCTGCCATTTAATCCTTGTTCACATTCTCTCTCTCTCTCTCTCTCTCTCTCTCTCTCTCTCTCTCTCTCTCACATACACAAGCACACACACACATACACACACCTCTTTTATTGTGTTATATCTACTTATAATACATATTGTGCATTTTACCTTTCTTACACATTACATGTGTATTTATGGAAGTAAATATTGCCAACACTTTCTATGTCATTAGATAGACAGATAAATAGATATTAGTTATAGTTATTATTTTAATTGTTAATCAAAGTTTCAAATTGATAGCTTGGTATAAAATAATCAAGCTAATTTAGTTAATTGGCTATTATTTTACCTTTTCAAAAGGGGTGTGTCCCTGAGGTGATTTAATGTAAATTAAATCATATTATTTAACATAATTAATAATTATCCTCTCAACAAATTGGTTTATGCTTGCCGTAGTGTTGGTGCGAGGGTGCACCAACCAAAGATAACGTCATCACATATTGTCAGTCATCGTATCAAACCTGCTCCATATCAGAAAAACCATTACGACTGGCCCGATTAGGGTCAGGTTGCCTAGGTATCTGTTTGAATCGAGAGGGGACCAGAAATATTTGCCAAAGCAAATAATACTTGAGCTTGCAGATTTGTCTGGTGTCCACACTAGTTCAGAAGTTTTGATAGGTGGATTTGTACAGAGTCAGGGTAGCTGTTCCCCGTTGATGAATTAGTTTACATGTCAGCTGATGCTGCCCTTCTACAGTGGTCAAAATAAAACGGATTTACACACTGACAGGTTTAGAGACATTAATGTGCTTGTTTTAAAATGTAATTAATCAGTAGGCTGACAACCCAGTATGTTACCAAGGACCTACAGGTGTGGATACAATAATGGAAAAACTTTACAATATATATCAGAACAGCTTCAGTGACTCGAATATAGTGAGCACAATGGCTCTGATTTACAAGTGTGTGCAGAGGAATATTGGCCCATTCTTCGAAAACAGAAGTGTCTAGTTCTGTGTAGACTGGAAGAGGTAAAACCTGCTTCACACACTGCCTTGTGCAGGTTGACCATCCACTGATGTTTAGATGAGGGAATCCGGGAGGACAAGACAGGTACTTGACTTGAGGATGTTTTTTTAAGCTTCTCTTGAATGTGTTTAGTAATGTGTTTGAGGAGGGTAATCTCTGAATGTAACAATATGAATTGCATGTACTCCAAGGTTCAGCTGGTAAAAGCTCTCATCAGATTTGTGTTCCTTTTTTTTTTTTTTTTTTTTCAACTCAGTTTTCCTCAAGGTTATGTGTCTGACCAGCAGCCCTACAAAACATTTTGTCATTGCCACAACACAGTTTTTTCCTGTCTGCATTCTAAACCTAAATTATATTTATTAATTTGTCTGTTATCCTGTTGATACAAAACATTTTGGGTCATACCCTACCTTTGTTCTGCAAACCAAACATACCCTCCGTTGTCTGACTATTCAAGACACATGTAAGGGATATCCATGGATAATGGTACTAGCTGCATCACTACTTTTGTGGTTGTAAAAAGAATTTGTGCTGCAACCAAAGTGATCACACACTGTGTGACAATACCATTGTGCTTTCTCAGTTTTCTGTTTCCTCATTCAAGTCTGCTACTTTGAAGGATGTATAAATGTTAGTGCTTTAGAAATACACATTTTTAGAACTATGAGCATTTTACTGTGATGACAAAAGGCTTGTCTTCCTGCAACAACAATCTACTCACTGAGGAGAACTCAAGGTAGTTTCATCTGAAGGGGAATTGAACCAACAGAAGGTCTTGTTTTTTTACAGTCATTTCCCTCCCGCACTTATTCTTGGTTCTCCTACAGGAGCTGTGATATTCACTTACAGTAAGTGTGTCTACAAAATATACACACACACACACACACACACACACACACACACACACACACACACACAGAACAGTTCATGATCGCGAACTCAGCAAAAATAGGTAATGTGTGTTGAAGGGTCCTCTGTTTCAAAAGCAAAGCTGGTGACATGGATCAATATTTGAGCATGATGGAAAGATGCTTACTTACAACTGTCAACACGGGCTTGTGGAAGTAATGGAAGGTGGTCAGACAATTTGAGTAACACTCCATTTAGTCGACAGATCAGACTGTGGTCATCCCGAGCAGCTCTTCCAGGTGTGAATCTGTGAAACTGTGTGGAGCAGGATGTATTGGAAAAGAAAACATTGCTTTTAGTCAAACTACTCAGGGTAAATAAAAGTCAAGAAAAGACACAGTGTGGATGAAAAATGACCATCTCCCAGAGATGAGTAAGTTTGTCTTTTGATACAAGTTTCTTTAATTTAAAATCCTAAACCATTCGTTGTTTCAACTGTGTGTCGTCTTAAAAGCCTATACATCATTTTCGGGGGTATTTTTGTCATTATCTGACAGTTAACAGTCTCGATAGACAAGACATATGAGAGAAAGACAGCAAGGGGCGTGACAAAATAGATCCCATGCCAGAATCAACCATGTATGCATCCTAAGCCACAGTGATACCCTAGAATTATGTATTTTTTCTGCTTATGTTACATCAAAATATAGGCCAAGAAATGAGTGTTTTTCCGACAACTGCTACTAATGTTATCCATCCATCCATTTTCTGCTGCTTATTTGGGTCTATGGAATTAAACAGTAGGCTAAGGGAACATGTCCTTCCCATAGCTACATCCCCCAGCTCTTCCTGGGGCATCTTGAGGTGTTCCCCAGCCAGATGGGATGTGTGCCGTTTATAATCCCTCCAGCATTTTCTGAGTTTCCCTTGTGGTCTGGTCTCAGCTGGTCATGCCTGGATGATGCCCAAACCACTTCAGCTGGCTCTTTGCACTGCCATGGAGCAGTGGTGTTACTTTGTGCGCCTGGATGTCTGAGCTCCATTACAGGTGGGCCCAAACACTCAACAGAGGAAACTTGTTTCTGTAACTTGTATCGGTCAAGCTCATGACCACATGTACATTGGAACCTAGATCAGACTCCTGCACTGGTCTGATCTTTAAGCGCTGCTCCCAAAACCGGAACTACAAGATGTAGTACAGCACTCACCCGGCCACTTGCACATACGACCAATTAGTTCAACCTGCTGAGACAGTCCAATATGAAACCGCAGAGCCTAGGCAACACATTTCAAGTGATTCATTTGGGACATTTCATACATGTGAAATGAAGATATTCTATAACAAAGGTAATGAAGAAAATGCAATTTAAATGAATATTTTCTGTTTGTTTTTCTTATATTACTGAGCAGCACATCTCCCCAGACAATGTGCCTGATGGTAACGCACCTGATTGAGGCCACTCTCATATTCCAGGTGACACAGAAGACGGAGCTGACACACAAAGTCAACAGTCAGAGGATTAAAACCTTAAAATATTAAATTAGAATTATTATAATTTTTTATTTATATATCTAATCCCACACCTGCAATCTGACCCGCATTATTTTTTCCAATTAGAAACAAACCCATAAATAAAATTAAGAGAAAATACTACCTTCAAATCTCCTTTTTTGCAGATCGCTGCAAGGCATCCAACCTGATGCAGGACTCTGCCCTAGATCAACCAGAAGATTGAAAACTTTACTATCACACTCAGCTCCCTCCTCATAGTCTGACACAGCATCCACATTACTGTTGACATCTTTCAGTCTCATACTGCGTTTCACCAATTTAATTTGTGTACAAAGCACCAAGTTACTTTAACTCCTTCGTTTGGTGCAGTGAGTACAATGGCCACTGACTCGGAGGTGCTACCTTCACACCAGCTCGCTTCACACTTGGATGCAAACAGTCTATACGCTGCAAGTCAGAGTCTGATGAAGCCAGTAGAAAAAAAGCAGAGACAAAATCCTGAGGCTTACCTGACACTCTCCACACATGCAGCTGCTGCTGTCCATGATCCAATCATGTGTTTTAATTTAGTGGAGGGGTTAACCTTTTTTAACATTTGAAAGATGGATCATGCATACAACTATGGCTATATGCTTGCTGTACCCATACATTTAATTAGTGATATAAGAGCCTTGTGTGCAGCTCCCCATATTTGCTTTATTCCTGACTGCATTTTGTTCAGCATGCAGTGTTTATTCAGTGTGAATAGTGATTCACTGTTTGTCTATCTAGTCCACATGAAAAAAAAGGGGGATTTTCAATTTTGCTAAGAGAAATCTGGTGTGCCCATTTATCCAAGTTACCTTAAATAACTTTTCCCTCTGCCTAATTGAATATTTAAAATCGTAGCTACTGAGGATATTACTGATATGCCCATGGCATGAATAATACAGTATTTTATTTCAACAGCATTCCATCTCACACGATATTAGTTTTGCAGGCATCCTTTTGAATAATAGGATTTTTTTTTTTTTGCTGCCAAGATAAAACTGGGGGAGTGTTGTGTCCAAATGACAAGATAGAGAGAGAAAATCTACTCTTCACACCTTACTGAAGTAAAAATAGAAGCTAATCATATGAGCTCACATCCAGTTAGACACATTTACCATCGGTTCAATAACTGAAAATGAATCATTTACAGAGCAGGGAGGGTGTAATGAAAGATGTCAAATCCAGATAAATAGATGTAATGTCTTTCAACAGGCTCAATTTTTTTCTGTCTGTTTATTCTTGTGTGTTTTAGAACAGTCCTTGAAATAATGGATTAATATCTGCACAGGCACCATCAAGAAGAGTAACTGTCATTACATGACATGGTTTGGATTAGCTACACAAGGCTTATCTTAGACAGATAACAACCTCTTTGTCACACTCCGTCAGGTTAGTCTGAAATTGGCTTAAAACTCAAAGAAAAGTTAAGAAGGAAACTGTCTCATAGTGTCCCAGATGAGACACATTTGTCATCAAATGGCAGTCCAGTCATAGCTCAACCAAAAAGATAAGCTGATACTTGTACTTGGTTTTAAAAAAAAAGAAGCTTTTTAAGGTTGCAAACTTTAAAAAAAAACTCAAAGATATTCAAATTCCTCATCCAGTTTGTATAAAATCTATATGGTCAAATGTTTATGGACACCAAAAAGTCAAGAATGAAGAGAAATCATAATGTTACTGCATACAATGAGCAGACATACAATGCATACGATATTTGTGTGTACTTTAAACTTTGTGTCAAATATTTGGGGTAGTCCCTTTCCTGTTTAAACAACACATTCTCACTCAGACCTTGTCACATTTCAACGTTTGGTTATGGACTTTCCACATCTGGATATGACAAGCAAGGTACCCTGGATGTGTTGATTGTTGTCGTTCTCGGATACCATGTCAATCGCTGCCTGTTACATGCATTGTCTGTTTTCAAACTGCACTTCTGTTTTCACAGGAAATTAACCGTTTGCATACAGTCTCTTTCAAAATGAACACACTATGCCAACAAACAGACATGTTTGGGTTTAGGCAACAAAGGCACATGGTTAGGTTTACGAAAAAAGATGGGTAATATCTGGCCATACTCACTGTACATATGTGGTAGTTTATTTTTTTTTGCATGACTGTGTTGCAGTGTGTTGCTGTGTGAATTTTAGAGCCTTCTAGCCAAGATGTACACTTTATTGTATTGCACAACAGTGCACCCATGCCACTGAAATTGAACTGAGGACATCAAGACATCTGTCCCATTTTACATTTATTCAGGGTTGCAGCCTAGTGTTCCTTTCCCCTGCAATTTCCTCCAGCTAATCACTGGGCCATGGCTGTTTCAAGGGAATTTTCTGCAGTTTATTCGAATATAATTCCACCATGGAGCACACAGTGACCAAGATCCTGACTTGGGTGGTCACAGTGGTAGAATGCTAAGCAAATTAGACCATATGCCCTTCTCACTTGCTACAGCCTCTAGTTCCGACTTGGTGATCGGTGTATTTTGGGGCTACTCTGGGGTCCCTCAGCACCGGCCCCTCTCCTCCAACCCTGTGCCCCTTCCTGGCTCTCAATGCCATCAGAGATGTCATGCCTCCAGCGTGTCCAGAGTCTGCCTTGTGGTCTTGTCCCTGCAGATCATGCCTGAGGCATCCTTGTTGCACACCTCATCAGGTTCCTCGTATTGCAGAGAAGCAACAGGGGTAGAATCGGCACACTAAGACCCACTTCTGGAGCCAGACACTTGGGTTAGTACTCACAGGTGAGAACTTGGGGGCTTATTAATCCTTTGGCTTTGCTTGGCACAGCCTGGAAAACCACCATGGGAACCTATACCTTGTGGACTTTCCACCTGCAAGTCAAAAGATAGAGGTTATGTGTAATATTTGCAGGGCAAGGGGAAGAGTCTGGGTTGAACGTCAACATTGCTGGCAGTGGGAATATGAATTGGTTTTATTTTTAAAGAAGAAAATATGAATACAGGCAAAATGATAGTGTCATTTTCATGTCACTGTTTATTTTCAGACACGTCCCATAAGGCTGATAATTGGTGCACTGTGTAATGTGGAATGTCTGCAAATAACCAACTGATGGAATGTTCATTAAGCTTGCATGCTTGCAAATAAATCCCCTCTGACATAAATGTGGTCTCTTGAGAGATGTCTAAACATGAAAGAAATAAACAGAAAATAATCCCACATAATTTTTAAAAATTTGGTCAGTCTGAAAGAGATCCTTTTTCCACAGGTTTAAAAATTAAAATCAAAACCAAGTTTATTTGCAAAGTACACTGACACATGCAAGGCACTCTGGTTGTCAGTAGCTAGCTGTAAGTGTACTTATGCTCATCAACAGATATACAGGTAGATAACTCAAGTTAAAGATTTAGCTAACAAGATAAAAAAGCTAAATGAGCATAACATATAGCTGTACAGGAAGGTGAATATAGACACGACAATAGGACAAACCCTGTGCAGTGTGTACATTACGTACAGGATGCTGGATGTAATGGTGAGTGTACTGTACAATCAAGTCTTTATGTGCATAGTAATCGCCAGGTTATAGTACAGGAACTCACATGGCTAACACACCACAGTTTGTTTTCACCGAACCAAACCATTTGAGGTGTGACACACAATAAATAGGATGTTTCTTTTATAAACAATAGATAGGAATGTTTCTTTTACACACACACACACACACACACACACACACACACACACACAAAAAAAAGCTTAACTATGGTGCACAGAAATGTAGGTCAAGGAAAAAAGCTCAGTATATATCTGGGATGAGCTTCAGTAACTGAACCTGTCCACAGTAACAGATGAAAATGGTGAACAGCAGCCTTGACAAGTTAGACTCATCAAGAAACTGAAGGGTCAGTTTGTTCGTGGGAGTGGGCCAAACACTGACAGAGCATGAAAGCACACGAGAATTGGAGTTTTGTGTTACATGTATTTGATTCAAAAAGGCCAGTATTCTACTGTGTGTGTGTGTGTGTGTGTGTGTGTGTGTGTGTGAGAGATGTAGAGAGCCTGGGTCCAGTCCTTTGAATAGATCGAGTTAGTGATCAGTCTGGCATCGTGACATGAAACAGCAGTTTCTTGGTTAAAATAAAGAATGGAAACAATCCATAAGCATGGCTTGCGGACTAGAGATTAATTTATCAGTGCCATGGGCGGGGCTAAGCCATTGTCAAGCTGTTGTCAAGTGCTGTCAAGCAGTGCGCTGGAACAAATGACGAACTCTTTGGACAAGATAGACTCAGCTATCAAAGCTTTTCTAAATAAATGTCCTCTCAGTGTCACTTGACATTGTATTTATTTTATTTTTTTTTACTTTGCTCTGTTCCACTCTTAAAACCCTGCCAAAACAGGTATGTTGGCATGGCTTTGCATCAGTAGGTCAGCTCCATTTCAGTGCCCCGGTGCACCGCTCAACATGTAACGGGGATGACCAGGAGAGCTGTCTGAATGGGGTGTAATCTGTCAGCTAGTGGCAGCAACCACATCATTGTCAACTGGCAAAACAAACATCAGTGTCGGCCTACAGGGCAAAGGCCATGGTAGCTTTTCTAGTTGACAAATAATTGCCTGCATGAACAACAATGTTCACAATATGATTTTATGTAAGCCTGACTGACATTCATCAGTTCTCTGTCTGATCAGTCTCCCTTGACTTGTCTGTGTTTGTATGGGCCATGTGGTAGTGGTGACGCAAACGCTGCTCTCGCCACTGAAATGTATCAGATCTGCCAGCTCTGATAACTATCAAATGGTACGTAGACTCTGCCAACTGCTCAGTGTGTTAATGATGCTGACCCACAGTAGACTTAAAATGGCATTAGATTCAGGTGGACAATTTGGTCTATAGTGATTGGTTAGAGTGGAAGCAATGTCAGACTGGAAATGGAAACAGAGTGTAATGAGTTGACAATTCTGTCTGATATCAGGCAAAGAGAGAACAGGAGCAACACAGCAATTTAGGGATGTTGACCATTAAATGACAACCCAATGACGGCACAATGCATTAATTTTAACAGGGTAAACGGAAGCGGATTAGAAATGAAAATAGAAAAATACAGAGGGAATAATAAATAACGGCCCATTTGTGATGTTGTCTGTTTCAAATGAAGCTGGTACCCTCTGCAGTTGTGCTGAGTAAAAACCCTGCCACTATTTTTTAATTTTATTCTATTAAATTATATGTATTACTACTCATGAAGAAATAACCTTCTTTGCTATCCTGATGCTAATGGCAGAGCTCACCGGGTTGATAAAGTGCCTCTGCTGTTTCATGCCATTGTTGTTCCCTTTTTACTCTGTGTGGTAACATCTCTCAAGGAAATATCAAAAAGGCTGGGGTGCTGTTGTCATACAGTTGTCCACAGCAGCAGATCGCTCTGTGTTCCTATTGGTCAAAGTGACAGCTTTGATGGAAGAAGTTGTGGATGACAAAAAGAAAATCAAACATGCAAGACTTTCTGTTGGGACTTCATGAGGCATCCCAGACAACGAGTTGCTTGTTGTCTGCTATGACATACTACACAAAATAAAACAATGGATTATGGTGTACGACACTCATTGTCGTCCATGATCTGAGCTGACACCTTACAATGCTGCATCGGGCTATAATCGAACTGATATTGCATAGTGTGAACCTGGCAAAAGGCTGAAAAGGTGTTTCATTTTAATTCTGTTTTACCTTGCTCTGTGATGTCTGAGGTCTACTTTGTTGCACCTGTAACCATACCGAACAGTGATGTCACAGGGTCCTGGAATACATCTGTACATCACTGCAAGAAGGTCAGAAGTTAAATCACAGAGGGTCAAGAAAGACAAGCTTTTCAGAGGGTCTTAAGTTACTCTCTAATGACAAGGCAGCCAGTGCAGTTAACATAAATGATGTTAAATCATGAACATGAATCATTTTTATGATTCTGATATTTCTGCAGTTTATTCTAATAGAATTTCATCATGCAATGCATCAGCACATCTTCTGGGGCAATTTCATCTTAGTTTCTTGTAATATCATCCATTAAGCCATCTAATCATTGATCTACCATCTGTTTTTTTCCCTTTAACTGGGTCTCTGTTGCAATTTCCTTTAGCTAGTCTGTTGGGATTGCAAGGCAGATACGTACTCTTCCCATTGTGTACTGGACCTACCCCAGGATCTCCTCCAAAGTGAAGGAGCAGTGGTTCTACTCCAAAATCCATCTGGATGTCCAAGTTTCACGCCCTTTCTTTATTATTCATTATTGATATCAGTCACTTACATACACCATCACATTCTTAATTTCTTTGTCACCACAACAGTACCATTTCTACATTATTGTCACTACAGCACCAGTCAGCTTGTGGATCTCATGCCCCATCTGACCCAATGAAACACGAGCCTTCACTTGGGGCAACTCCTTCATAATTCAAAGGGGGCAGTTCACTCTTTTTGTGGCACAGTATTATGGCCTATGACTCAACACAGCTGTCACTCAGCTGCCCCAGGACTACTTAATGCCATTAGATAGCTAAGTTATTATTTGATTATCTATTTATATGTGACTTCCCAATAACTCAGTAGGTCAAAAGGAATAGATAGACAGAAAGATTGATGGATACAGTAGATATATCAATACACAGACGGACATAAATAACAGCAGCTTATCTTTCTCTCCTGTGTTAGATGGTTTGTTTAGCAAAAATAAAACAAACACACAAACAAACAACAACAACAAAAAACATTAGCTCAGGATTCGTCCACCTGCTCACTTTGGATGGCTCAGGACAACATTCTTGTCATGCCAGGAAATACCAATTATATTCAAGTCTATAGTTTAATTAGGAATCACAGCTCACTCGGTGCTGCCAGACAAATTAGATTTGTAGAAGAAGGGCAAAGGAAATACAGAGCTAATTTTGTCAGGATCTTGTCAAGTCTCCTGAGGAAAAGATCTCACGTAAAGGTGTGTCTGCCAGTCTCTGCACCCACATTTGGCAGGAGTCATTTTTCTAAAAGATCCATTCGTGCCTGATAAAGGAATTCTTATACGAATGGTGTGTCACCGCATGTAGTCGCAAGGATCTCCAACAGATAAAGGAAGATTTTCTTTTCCTTTTTGTGATGATTCAGACTCTCAGCCAAAAACCAATTGTCATTTAAAGTTGCACGATGCTTTTCAGTTTTTTAAGATTTTCCTGTCTGTCAAGATTACAAGTTTAGAAGCAAAATGTTCATTTTCAAACCTAATTACTGCATGGTTATAGGTGTTACAGGTGTTATTGCCACAGTTGTGATCATTCAGCAAAGTACAGTGTTGAGACTACGTATTGCTGCTTTACCGTTGACAACATCTCAATCAAACATAACACTAACACTAACATTTACTAACACGAACAGACACACCAGTTAGAGGTGCCATCTGTTAGTAGATTTCCACATGATAATTATACAGTACAACTCTTATTGGCCAAAGGGTGTTATTTCTGTTTAATCTGCCTGGTCGGTTTTAAATTAGTGTTGCAGACAAGTCTGAGCATATTGCCATGATAGCATAAAGCTTAATGGTTTGAGTAAATTAGCTTTTATGTTGCCTTCAGAATTCCCCACTTGCCAAATGAACCTTAATGAAAAAGTTCACAGACACTAATGTAATCATGTGCATCTGATCCTTTGACATTACATTAGAATATGTGTGCGTTTGGTGCCATGACAGTAATGAGCCATGGGAGACTTATAAAACCAAAGGCAAGAAATAATAATTATGTGAACTGCAACAAATATGTCAATTAAATATCTAGTTGTGAACAACTCTGCATTATTAATTTATGTGTTAAAAAATCTAATCTGCAAAAGGGGGGAAGAGGGAAAGAAAAATGCACCATTTCTATAGTTATTAAATGCAATTGAAATGTTTTGGGTTAGACACAATAGTTTGGCTGTGAGACTGAGGAAACACATGCAGGGTGCCAAACAGCTGCTGTCAGGGTGGTCAAGGGGTTAACTGACTTAATGGGACGAACCGAAATTGTAATGTGCCATACTGCACCCACCCCGCTAGCCGGACATATGACCAATTAGTTCTGCAACTCAACCTGACCCTGCAACACGAGATTCATGGCCTGACCTGAAAGTGCAAATTCCTCAATAACCATGCACTATAATTTGGTCAGGCAGCATGTTTAAAGTAATAATTTGGGGACATTTCATATATGTGAAACTAAGATATTATATTTTAAGATGAAGGTAATTCAGGAAATACAATTTAAAATAATATTGAGCATCACATCTCTAAAATTAAGACAAAATACAACCTGCAAATCATCTCTTTGCAAATCATTTACTGGGTACCTGCTTGTACCTGACCTGATGCAGGACTCTGCAGGCCAACCAAACATGCCACCTACTTTTTTTCTTTTCCAGGATGCTCACCAACTCAGCTCACCAAACCCATAGACTGTATAAATAATGGATGTAGTCACCGTGACGTCACCCATCCGTTTCTGAAGAGTGGATTTGAAGCTCAAAATACTCGGCTATGGACGTCGTCATCTTGGCAGTGCCTGACTCCGCCCAACTCCCGGACAATCAAAAATGGGCAAAGAGGCGGGCCAAAGGAAGCCTGGTTGCCTAAACACGCCCACCTCGCTCGGCGCTGCTAAGTTAGCTAAGGCTAACAAGCTAGGCTAAGAAGCTATGAGGCTAACAAGCTACGCTACTTTGGCT
>NC_065512.1:32386853-32398424 GCF_006386435.1 Epinephelus moara
CGTTAGCTAACTAACGTGGTGGACCTTTATTTTCAAACCTCACACAGCCTTTTGTTCAAAATATTCTCTCCCTAAATGCCTACATCCTAACACTTCTCTGTCAGGCTCTGACTTCGATGCATCCCCGGACTGGCGTCTTGCTCGAAGGCTAACCGTTAGCTGGCTGGTTAGCTAGTTAACGAGCTAAGCTTGTGTTGTATCGTATTGTCTGTGGCTCTGTAACTTGATGTGGATGTTGCTGCTGTGATACAGGTCGCACTTGAAAATGAGACCTCCAGTATCAACGTGATTTTACATGTATTAAATAAAGGCTTAATAATAATAAGCTGACAAGCTAGGTGGTGACCGCAGACACCGATAAGTTACACGCTGCTGACAAGCTAGGTGGTGACCGTAGTGACCGCACTCAAAGTGACCACGCCCTTAATTATGCGCAATTTCAAACCTTAATAACATTTAAACGGAAGAGTTAGAAAAAAATTCACCCCCCCCCACAGTTGTCATGAAAGGGGAAATTAACTACAGAGACCAAAACCATTTTTTGTACCAGGCTGTAAACATGTTTATTTCTGCTCTAAAGTTGGACATTTTAACATGGGGGTCTATGGGGATTGACTCACTTCCGGAGCCAGCCTCAAGTGGACAGTCAGTGAACTGCAGTTTTTGGCACTTCCGCATTGGTCTCACTCGTCTCCCCCGGAGGTTGGGGCTTGACCAAACCACATATGTTTTTTGTTGCTTAATAAAGGCTAACAAGACTAGCAGCTGTGCTCAGACACAGTGGTGCGTTGAGCTCAATGCTAATGCCAGCACAGTAACATGTACACACATTGGGTCTCATTCATGAAAAGTGAGTAAATCTGTGTGTAGATTTGCACATAAAAGCCTACGCTACTAAAAACCTACTCCGGATTCAGGAATGCCGCGGGAAACTCAGATTTGATCGTAAACACGTGTGTATGATCATGAATGCCAATCCATCGTAAAGTGACAGCGCGCTCCCAGTAATCAGCTATTAGCATAAATCCCGCCCATGAATAGCCAATGACCACCATATAAGGAGGTGTAGGTGCATCCTGTCGACCTGTCAGTCATGGCGCAAAGAAAGAAAGAGAGAGAAAGAAAAAAGATTTTTTCCGAAGCGGAGATCGAAATAATTTTGGGTGAAGTGGATTTAAGAAAAAACATTTTATTGTCTTCAGTGTGACAGGGACAGGCAAAGCGAAGGCCTGGAGGGAGGTAACAAATGCTGTTAATGTTGTCTCCGTGGTACCATGTCAGAGGTGAAGCGTAAATGGTTTGATATGAAACTGGAGGCAAAGAAACGCATAAGCACACACACAAAAAATACAGCAGCCACAGGAGGAGGCTCACAGTCCCAACTATCTGCTGCAGACGAGTGCATTGTTGGCATAATTGGGGAGACCTACAGCGACATGCCTCCACTGGAGTCAACATCAAACCCAGACTGTAAGGTGTTGTATCATAATACATTCGGAAAATCATCATTGATAGCGTAGTGGTGACCAAACAAACAGAAGATTCATTTGTGGGGTTTTGAATGAAGTGGGAACGGGAAACCAGAGATGTTTTGTGCGTAATGGATAAACTCTAAATCAGTGATGGCTGTCGGAATGTAGAGCTGTTTAACATTTATTTTAACAAATGATACGGATAACATATAGCCTACAGCCGTTTTGTATGCATTGTCTTCAAATTATTTGAATCTTAATAGCCTAAAGCTCTGTTTTATAAAATGTAAATTAAACATTTTTCAAATCAGATTCATTCATTCAAATGATCAAAACGCCACAAAAAATCCCACAAAAAACAACAACATGTGTTGTCTCAAATAATTCTTTCAGCTGCTCCTGCTGCCCCTGCTGAACCCAGGCACCGAGGCCGAAGAGGCTGTGATCCGGCTGTCCTTACGGATATTTTTATTATCATCATTCAACATGTAGAAAGAACGTGTAATCTGTTGAGTCGATTTACATAGATAATTCACAATCATGAACCTAATCTGGATCTTAAACCTAACCTAACTAATTTAACTAAATGTGTTATATTTTTAATATTTTGTCATGTTTAGATTACGTGTTTCAAAGGCATGTGTGTATTGTGTACTGTAATTTCCAATAGTGACAAGCAATATTTATGTGCTTTACTAAATTTACACAAGCACTACGAGTGGTCAGGAGCAGGAGTAGATTTTGTTAGTAGCTACGAAAAGATCGGAGCTACTAAAATATTGATGAATGCAGACATGCACGTAAATTTCCGTCTGCGAACAGTTTACACACAAATTCCTTCTGCTCACGTTTCATGAATGAGACCCAATGACAGTACTAATACTTGGAGGTTAAGCAGGCAATGGTGACGATGATGGTGATGTCACCATCTTAGTTTAGCATGTAAGCATACTGAGCACAAAGTGCAGCTGAGGCTGATGGGAATGTCACTGGTATCTTATCTTATCTTATCTTACTATATAATGACAAAAACTCTGTGGGTGTGTCTGTTCCACGTTTTTCTCCTCACTGACTTGGTCAATCCATGTGAAATTTGGCACAGTGGTAGAGGGTCATGGGAGGATGCCAATGAAGCAATATTACATCAATTGGCGCTATAGCAACCGATTGAAATTGCAAACTTTGAATAGGCATATCTCATGCCCCGTATGTCGTAGAGACATGAACCTTTGCACAGGGATGCCTCTCTTCATGAGGAACAAATCTGCCTCAAGAACCCATAACTTTAGGTTATATAGATTTTCTGCCATTTTGAATTTATTAAAAAACACTTAAAATCGATCTCTTCCTAGGAAGTTTGACCGATCTGCATGAAACTCGGTGAACATNAAAAATGGCTAAAATGCGACCGATCGCTGTGGCTCCCCCTGTGGCCCAATGTTTGGGTTTTTTTTTTCTAATTTTTGGTATGACTAAGTCATGGTATGGTATGCTGTACTCAATGGGTATGGACTAGTAACATTAGTTATGATAAATCATCCTGAGGGGGGCATGAATGTGTTTACCAAATTTCAAGGCAAACCATTAAGTAGTTGTCACTAAAACAACAACGACAAAAAATATCTTCACAGCTGCACTAGAAGAAGAGTGATGCGCACCAGGATTTTACATCTGGGGATCATATATGTCACTGAGAAATGCTACATTCTATTCTACAAAAAAAATCACCAATTGACACCTCCTCCAACTTTTTACTAACAAATAATGCTACAGAAAATAACAAGTCCCTTGGTTAAACAAAACATTATCATACACACTTTGCAAATTGTTTGGCGATGCACAGTGTGCATAAAGTTAAACGAAGTCTTTAAGGTTCAGGCTGGGGTTAAAAGAAGAATCCTCCCTCAGCAAAATAATATAAGAATCAGTGTTACTCTTTCTAAACACATCTGTCTCCGAGCATTAATTAAATGATATGGGCTATCAGAGTTTTCTCAGTCACACCTTTTCAATCATTATTGTACATATAAACACAGACAGAAATTCCATCAGAGAGAGTAAGGAAATAAATATTTGAATCTTTCACCCTAAATTCCTTGTGAGGACATTGCAAGACTAAGGCTAAGACATGCACTGAAGCAACAACTGTGCAGTTCACAACTCAGACATGAAAGACCAAGAGGCTCCACCGGGGTGTAATTTTGCGAGACTATTCTTTCTTCACTATTCTTTTTTTTCCCCAGAAATTATTCTCTTGCTGAATATTATATGGAGTTTTCATAATAACTGAATTTCAGGCGGAAGGACTGCACTTGATCGGGCCGAGTAACTCCTCGCAGCCTCCAATTACTGGCTTTATACTGAGATGGCCTTCTCCCAGCTGTGCTTTGTTTTTCACAATTCTTCACACCCCACACCAGCTCTGCTCTTTTTCCTCTTTCTCCCTCACTGTGTCTCTTCAGGTTACGCTTATGAGGGGTTTCCACCTTTATCCTGTGCCTAAGGGGCAACACACACACAATATGTGGTGCAGTTCCTGTTGTTTTTCTCTGCAGGCCCACACACTGGTGACCTCAACCTAAAATGACAGGTAAAGTTATGCTGCTGTTCTATTTTCCGGCCACAACATAGCTCAACGCTCTAGAAAAGCAGAAATCTCATCACATTTGGTCCCTGGGTTGGTACATACCAGGCACCGCAGAGTGAATACTACACATGTCAACGTTGTATGAGTCATATGCAGATAGTTTACCTCATTTGACCTCAAATCATACGGCCTTAATCTGGATGAATCTGGAGTTTTGCATGATTAAATATGATACTCTTGTATAATCCATGGGTAGCTTTGCTTTAGATGGATGTTTTCTTTAACAACTCCATGTTAAATTATTCCCTCTATACGTTTGTCACCTTGTAGCGCTGCTTTGATGACATGTGTTGACAGCTGTTCCGTTTATATTTTCTAACTGTATGCACCCTCTAATACAACCACTGACCGTGCCAACCATGTTATTTGCTTGCTCAGTGGCATTGTATAAATATGACAATAAAAAAATGACAGGTGTCAAAGCAGACAGGTTTATTGTAGAAAGGTGTTAACCTTGTCAAGGTTTGGAGTTCCACAGGCAATGTCTGTACAACATTAGCCCATTCATTCGGTCACAGAAAATCAGCCCCTGGAATTTGAATTAATTACACTTCCACATATAAATGGTAAATTAATCTAATTAAACACAATAGTAGCTGACTAAATTTTTCACATCAATTTAATTAAATGGTTTAGGATTGAAGGGTGGCCTTGAGGTCCAGTTGAAACTAAACTACATGTTTTTTGTTCTGCCACAGCACCTCACACAGCTGAAACCTTTGTATTGCAGTCAGTTATCTTTTCCGTGATCATAACCGTGATCATCAAATAGACCCTGATCTGCAGAAATCCCAGGACAATAGATCACAAGTACTTGGCTCCATAATCAAGGTTGAATTGCCCTTGAAGTCAGTCTATAATGCCTAGTGGTAAAGCCAAAAAATCTCCCACTCAGTGTCAATAAATGCACCACAGACCCACCTGAGTGGCTTTTAACAGGCCTGCAAGCACAGGCGCGGAGAGAAAATGTATTTTCACACATTTATTGGCACATGGCTTTTACAGTCTAGAAACCATTTTCAAATTCACACAATTCGGTTATGTACATATATGAGCCCTATTTCACCACACACATTCAGACTTGGCTTTAAAATACATGGACTAAGACAGGATGGGAAATGGAGAGAGTGACTATGTAACTGTCCCTAGATAGCTCTTTTCCAGCTCTCGCCACTTCTCTCTCACTCTCTCTCTGTCACTGAGTGTGTGCACTTTAACCTGTCCTGAGCCAATTAATCTGGCTCTGAACAGGTGTCTGAGCCGGCATGGCAGGAGGGAACTATTTCCCTCTCTGCCTCCAGCTGGCACTTCAAGCACATCCCCCATGTCTCACAGTGTCTGTTTACCCGCTGTCCGAGCCAGTCAACCTGCCTGCAAGCAGTTGCACTTTCTTTGCAAAATGGTAAGAAACATTTTGTGTAGAACCACAGATGAGACTGTACTGTGAAAATTTATTTTAGCACACTAGCCTCTAGGGAAGGCAATGTAGGTCGGTTGGTCTGTCAGTCAGACAGTAGGGTGCAGACCAGAATATCTCAACAGCTATTGGACGGATTGCTATTAAATGTTTCTTTTATGGTCCCCAGAAAATGAGCACTACTGTCATTGGTTAACCTCAGATTTGAACAGCTCTACATTTAATCCAGACCTGCAAACTGCAGAGCAGTGAAAAAGGTGAAAAGATAAGAAACAAAGATCAGGTAGGGTAGTTCTGGGAGTGTTCTCCCCCTGGAAGAAAATTTTTATGATTTCAATCCACAAATAAAGCCTTTGGAGTGTTTTGAGATTTGAATATGATGACAATTTTTTTTTGCATACTAATATATTATACTATTGGATTATAATTATTGATGCATTATGTGTTGATCACTATAACAATGTAGCTCAATGGAGCCAATTCTAAGTTATTTTATATTTTGCTTGACATAGTGCAGCACAGTGGTGCAGTGGTTAGCGTTGTCGCCTCACGGCAACAGCTCACTCTCGCATGTGATGGACAATCATTCTTATGTAATTCACTTTAGCCTGAGCAAATAAAGAGCCACACTGTAGCCTGGGAACATAACAAGAGTAACAACTCATGTTAATGCTGCTGTGAAAATTGAAGCTTACCTAAAGTTTGATAGACATATTAACCAAAGAGTCATTCTCTCCTCACTCACTCAGTTGACTGTTACTCATACGGTCAACTAAACATACAATGTGTTTAATTAGAGTCATTTATCATTTTTATGTGGAACTTTAATAAATATCCAAATTCAGGGGTGAGTTTTTGTCCATCCATCCATTTTCTAACCGCTTATCCTCTTTAGGGTTGCGGGGGGGCTGAAGCCTATCCCAGCTGACATTGGGCAAGAGGCAGGGTACACCCTGGACGGGTCGCCAGACTATCGCAGGGCTGACACATAGAGACAGACAACCATTCACGCTCACATTCACACCTACGGACAATTTAGAGTCACCAATTAACCTGCATGTCTTTGGACTGGGATCGAACCAGGAACCCTCTTGCTGTGAGACGAGAGTGCTAACCGCCACACCACCGTGCCGCCCCAATTTAATTAGCTAATGCTGTATGGAGATGGCTGGTGAAATGCCAACCACCTTGACATGCTGTATGGAGATGGCTGGTGAAATGCCAACCACCTTGACAAAGTCCACATCTCCCTGCTGTAAATTCGTCTGGTTTGAAACCTGTTTTGTTTTTAATGTCATACTTATATAATATCACTAAAGTAATTCCATATGCAGTATCATGTTTATGCCTTGCTAATAAAATGGCATAAAAATGGCAGGCCAACATCAAAGAAAATCCTTCAAAAGCTAGAATGACCCAGAATTTCCACAGCTAAAGTTCTTGACACATTAAAGACTTAAGTGTGAAAGGATCTGCAATCAATAATCAATGGATTCTTTGCTTAATAACTCATGAGTCTCCAATGCTCAGTTGAGGGCCCATTTCTCACTCAGAATAAATGACCCCCTCAGCTTCTGACAGCTGGATAACAGAGTAAGAGACAAAGGTTTCAGTCTCAAGGGATTGTAGTCCTTTTTACATTCAAGGGACACAGGACAGGTGCATTTTCGCAAAAGAAAATTTTCACTGTGGAGGCTGCAGTGACAGCATAAAGACAGGCATGGTTCTTAATGTGTTTTGACCTTTGCCACTTAGGTAGTTCTAATGGTGGCAAAAAATACCCACCAGGACATCTTCAGAAAGGTGCTCAATATTTGATGCTCAAGTTCACTTTGCCTGGTAGAGTGGAGTCTGGGAAAAAAGCTATGGAGGTTTGAGATGGCTAGTCTTTTCTTTTTTCCTGTATTTTTCTTGTCCTCATAGCAGTATACGAGTTTCCCTTGGTATCTTTTGAATGGGGACAGTTTCTCTCATATAAAAACAATTAATAGTTCCCTTTTATTGTGGGAAAACATCCACTATAGTCAAAACTGTATGTCTTCCTATTCAGTGCTGTTAACACCCTTGATTTTTTTTTGTCAATTTTGTAACTGACATAGATAAATTAGTTTCCAAAATTGAAAAACTGTTGCGGTCTAGATTTTACATTTCTAAGGGTTGAATTATTATTATAAGCTTTATCTGCATAACATTTAGTTATGGTTATATGTTGTGGTTCATTATTGAAATAAAGTCAGAGCCTTGGATGTACCCCGCTTCTTATCCTATGTATGCAGCAGTCTAGCATAACCCTGACCAGGTTAATCAGGCTAGAAATATTTACACTGATATACAATAGACGCTAGTGAATTTATAGTGACCCTAAAATTCTCATAAATCCAAAAGCAATTTGCATCATTATGAGCAATGAACTCCTATCTGATTCCATTAATGTAACCACCTTTTGGTAATAAATCTCATAGAATCCAACCTTTTATCAATGAGTCATCAGTGCAAAACCTTTCTCCTAATACAGGTAATTACACTGTCACTTTGGAGAAGTTTCACAGCAAAGATTATTTCCTTTTAGACAGGCATATATGTATTCAAAGGATAAGAACTTAATTCATGGATTATTCTGTGTGTAACTACCACTTATATGTTGGTCATCATTAACATTAATGTAAACTGTGTGTGGTTGACTACACCCTGCTGAAAAACAGTAGTGTACTGTTGTATCACTGCATTGTTTCAGTTGGCCTGAGTGTTCCTTATGCTCCTTGCGGCAGTATATGTAGGTAAAATAGCAATGTGGTTCTCACCTGCCACCAGGCAACCATTACTCCCATTATGAACTTTGACTACACGGCTCCTATTTTGCATCAATGGTTTATGCTCAGTGGAAGAATTTATAATGAAGTGAACATTTTCGAGCACGGTCTCACTCCAAAGTCATCCAACGAAAAAAGGAATCCTTTAATGTTGGCATGACACACGGCCGGTTGCTGTTACAGATTAATGGCACACAGTGGTGTCAGGGGGAAATGCGGCAGGACAAGGACGAAAGTTAAGGTGGCATAAGTCCGTGTGGGGCCGGCGGGAGAGGTCCAACAAACACAGACTTTCACCCGAGGGAGCAGTGTTTGCGTCCTGTAAGATTCTGAAGCTAAACACTTCCTTTTGTTGCCTAAACCCAACCATGTGTGTTTAATGTTGAAGGAAAAAAAAAAAGACAATTCACGGTGTTGTAAAGCCATGTATGTAAACACTGAATTTCCTGTGAAAATGGAAGTGTATCTTGAAAGAAGAGAACTTGACACAGTGTCCCAGAACGTCACCAACCAACACATCCAGGGTACCTTGCACGTCATACGTGGATGTGAAAAGTCTATGTCCAAAACGTCAATATGTGAGGAGGTCGGAGTGAGAATGTGTTGAAATTTCATATTTAATTCTAAAGTTTCCAGCCTAGCCTCTTATATAGCATTGACTTTATTCTGATTTAGCCTGAACCTGAACTTAACTTTGGAATATAAGGATGCTAACAGTTTCAATTGTTAACATTAAAAGGCCAAAACTAAAATTGAATTGACCATACTTGACCTGTCTGCCTGTCTGTGTAGACAAAGCTTAATAGCTTGTTTGCAGATTACGTCACAAAGTTGAACGCTTTTCAAGTGCAGGGCTGGTCAGGAATCTGCTTGGGAATCTGTGAAGCCAAGGACCATGCCGATGTTTTGCTCGGTCTATGGTTGTTCCAACCGATCAAACAGGGAAAAAACAAGAGCTACTATCGCATCCCCAAAGTGGTGAACCACAAAGGGGAGGATTTAAGAAAACTGACGAAGAAACGCAGCCAGGTGTGGATAAAAAACCTCCGTCTTAAGTCTGGTGGGGTGGCGTCTGCCAGCTAGCTAGTATTTGATACAACATGAAAATTATAGATGAATTCGGCGAGCGATTTGTGTATGCCGCCATCTTGCGGCGGCACCATTACTGTGGTGACATGTGTCAGTCATCAGTTCATTATGCTGTCATTGCGAACTGACTCTCTACCTGAGCTCTGGATGGGTCGGGCAAATTTTACACCACCTTTTAGACGAAACTTCACCCAGCTCTACTATTACTACTACTGCGGATGTGTCCATGTGAAGCAGATAGAACAAAATATGAATAAATAGATTTTTTTTTTTAATGTAATGAATCTTACAGTGTGCTGTAACAACCTCTCCATCTTCTTTAGCTACAACCCACGTTTTTAATGGTGTTTCTCCAGATCTCTGGGAATGGTTGACCTACAAAATTGTAGCTACAGTTAACAACTAGCTAGCTAGCAACATAAATGTGACGACACCGAGGGCGTAACGTTACATCAGGCATGCAAACTCATCAGGGCATGAATGTTAATGGTAGCTAGCTAGTTAGCTAGCCAAGTAACATTAGCTGCCTGACGTGAGTCCAAGCTAGCTAAGTTACATGTTGGATTCGGAATATCAGCAGCCTTTTAAAACAC
The DNA here is from genome assembly GCF_006386435.1 of Epinephelus moara. Taxonomy (NCBI): domain Eukaryota; kingdom Metazoa; phylum Chordata; class Actinopteri; order Perciformes; family Serranidae; genus Epinephelus; species Epinephelus moara. The sequence goes on from NC_065512.1 coordinate 32,396,882, forward strand.
ATTTAATGTTACTCACCCGGGCAAAAACAAGTCGACATTTATTTAATGCTTCTTTGGTACTGAGATCATTGACCCAGCCACATACGGGAACTGCCCATTGGTCCGACAGCCCATTATTCCGACAACCCATTGGTCCGACGACATCCCATTGTTCTGACCATATTAAACCCATTGTTCCGAAGTCCCATTGTTCCGAAATCAACATGATGCCCTGTGGTTAAGGTCTGGTTAGGTTTAGGCACAAAAACCACTTGGTTAGGGTTAGGAAAAGATCAGGGTGTGCGTTAAAATGAAAAAGAAAGTGGCAATCACATCGGAACAACGGGATGTCAGACTAATGGGATGTCAGACCAATGACATTGACCCGCCACATACGAAGTAGTTGAAAGCCTCCAGACTCTTGTATGCTTTCATCTGGCTAGCCGTGTAGTAGGAGGTCTAAAGGATGAGGAAGTTGGTGATGTCTATCGCCTCGACAGTGGGCAAATCCGATATGTATCCAATATGTTCCTTGATTTTGTCACTATACCTGCTGCGTGCACTTTCGTCTAGATTCTTCACATACAGTGTCCTCCATCTCCAATCGCTCTGCATATAGCATTTTACTTCCAGCCCTCGGCTTGAAATTCGCGTGTCATAAAAGTCATGTGATTGCAAACAAGCTATATATTTTACTCCTCTATGCCAGAGCTTTTCAATTACAAAGTCAACTGGGCAAGATTTTAAAAGCAGAAAATGTTGATGGGCCATACATTTCCAGCAGCAAAAAGTGCAAATTGCTGTAGTGACAGTAGCAATGTTTATCGTGTCACATTTGAAAAAGAAAATTAGTCACATATCTGATTGAGGAGCATTACATAATGCAGAAACAGAACAAAAAAGAGCTAATAACGCATAGAAGCATAACAAGTGACATGAACAGTATCTTTTAAAACACACACACACACACACACACACACACACACACACACACACACACACCTCACTTCCTGATGCTTTCATTTAGGGTTAAGTGTTAAGGAAATACACAGGATATAGTTTTATACAGTCCATGGACGCAACAGTCATATTTACATCAGCAAAGTCACTGTATAAACTCAATAATATCTCACTGGAAACAAACCTAAAATGTCAATAAAATAAAAATTACCCTGACATCACAATACTGAGTTACGTTATATAAGCATGAAGAACAGACATCAATATCAATCATTCATCCTACTTTCTGTCCCCCCTCTACTGAGGACACTCACTGGATCTCATTCATGAAACGTGAGCAGAAGGAATTTGTGTGTAAACTGTTCGCAGACGGAAATTTACGTGTTCGCAGACGGAAATTTACGTGCATGTCTGCATTCATCAATATTTTAGTAGCTCCGATCTTTTCGTGGCTACTAACAAAATCTACTCCTGCTCCTGACCACTCGTAGTGCTTGTGTAAATTTAGTAAAGCACATAAATATTGCTTGTCACTATTGGAAATTACAATTTTAATTCGTATAGCGCTCTGTTACATACACAGTACACAGATGCCTTTGAAACA
>NC_065512.1:32398621-32445928 GCF_006386435.1 Epinephelus moara
CTTCACCTCTGACATGGTTCTTTGTACCACGGAGACAACATTAACAGCATCTGTTACCTCCCTCCAGGCCTTCGCTTTGTCTGTCCCTGTCACACCACTACTAACTGAAGACAATAAAATGTTTTCTCTTAAATCCACTTCACCCAAAATTATTTCGATCTCCGCTTCGGAAAATTCTTTATTCTTTCTCTCTCTTTCTTTCTTTGCGCCATGACTGACAGGTCGACTGGATGCAACTACACCTCCTTATATGGTGGTCATTGGCTATTCATGGGCGGGGATTTATGCTAATTGCTGATTACCTGAGTTTCCCACGGCATTCCCGAGTAGGTTTTTAGTAGCGTAGGCTTTTATGTGCAAATCTACACACAGATTTACTCACTTTTCATGAATGAGACCCACTATCTGCAGCTAGGCTACCTCAGGTACATTTTAAGATAAGTGGCAAACTAACTTAGACTACAGACAGCTTTCATTTTAGTTTGTTTTTAACAATTTGCTATTGGTCTCACTAGAGCAATGTGCTTGTATAAACTGTGATTGTTAACCATAACTGTGGAAAGGGCAAATTGAAATATTGCTGTCTACATGCTGAACATGTGTATTCAGAGACAGCTGGTATATATGGGCTAGCAGGGCTAAGCCCTGCCTATCTTTTACAATAAAGACGAGAAAATTATTAAATTAAAGAAAATATTAAAATATTAGTTATTGAACCTTAGAACTGATTGTTTTTGGTGGAACCTATAGCAGCAGCAGCAGCAGCAGCAGCAGCACTAAATGGGCTGATTTTTTACAGCCCATACTCCTAGAATCAGCTTCCAATCATTGTTGCCACATCATGAGTGACAGGTGTCGTAACAAGCCCCCTTGATTTACTGTCCAGTTGGGCTAAATTAATTCAGCCCAGGCCACTGACTTTTGGCCAATGACAGTGCGTGGAAGTACAGTGAGGGCCTGCCCGCTGTTACTGTAGAGGGAGAGTGAGCATTGAGTCTTGCAAATTGTGTTAGCATCATGCTGAACAAGGTGGATTATTTTAAATGCTGTCTATCGAGCGGGACCTCATCCAAATATCATCAGACTTAAATGACTTGGTGACTAACCTGTTTGCATCCCAGAAAGGCCGTCGATGTGAGCTTCTCTTCAAATAAGGTAGGCCCAAGTAGGGCTGGGCGGTATTTGCGGTGACGGTAACTTACCGCAGTAAACATGAGTACTGTTTTTGTGGTTACCTTCATACCGCAGTACTCCGGCTACGGCGGCAGAACTGGGTCTGGTGGCCGCCTCACGCACCTCCCTCACTACGTGATGGAGGTGGCCTGGCCGAATGCACCAAACCCAGGCCCACGGGAGAAGGGGGCCTGGGAGCTGCCGGCCCTAACCTCTTAAAGGAGCATTACTCCTTTCCTTTCTTTACCTTTCCTGTCCGTGTGTACAGCAGAAAATAGTCTGCGTGTGAGTGTGTGAGCAAGCCAGAGAGAGAGAGAGAGAGAGAGAGAGACAGAGACAGAGACAGAGACAGAGAGACAGAGACAGAGACAGAGACAGAGAGACAGAGACAGAGACAGAGACAGAGAGAGAGACAGAGACAGAGAGACAGAGACAGAGACAGAGACAGAGAGCTTTTGGCATCAGAACATTTTTGTCGTTAGTCTAATTCTGTTTTGTTGTAGTGCATTGTTGCTGTAACCTGGTACTGTATCCCGGTGTGATGTTACTGTTACTGCAGCTGTACCAAACAAATACACTGTTTACCCATGTTTGAGTAACATTTGTTAGAAACTACAGTGCCCAGCTGTTTTAGTAGATTTCTGACACTTATAAATATAAATAGATAAATATATATAAGGTTAGGGTTAAGGGTTAGGGTTAGAGCGACCTGTTTTAGGTTTACATTTAAAGGGAGGGTGAAAAAATCAAATAGAGGGTATAAGGAAATCAGAAGGTAAATATTGAGAGATGATTTGGGTCTTTTCTTGGCATCTGTTGTAGTGAGGGAGAAAATGAACAAACAGATCTCTTTGAAAGACTGTTTTTGGTCTGGTATGTATCGGCCTGTGGAATGTCCAGGTGCTCATAAATCCCTGACTTTTCCACTCACCTACTCGCTGTTATCGTAGGGTATTTCTGATACCTATGCCAGCCAAGGCCAATGGTGCATTCACATGCTCCTTGGACGGCCGTTCTATTGACTTTGGGTTGTTCATGAGCTTTAGATTGGATTTTTAGATTAGATATTAAATTCGAACAAGAAACAAAACCGAAATATCCAGCAGACATATTCAGTAAACAACATGAGTATTTCATGTTCAAAAAGAAGTAGAAGTAAATTCATTTCATATTAAACATAAATATTCCCACTTTCTGCCCGTGTTCACCATACACTCCACAATCTATTCAATCAAAAATGAAACATACAAACTAAAACAAGGACAAATCAATCTGAATAAAACACACACACACACACACACACACACACACACACACATAGTCCAAGAAACAAAGAAAAAAAAAATCATACAAAAACAACCTACATATCTTGAACAATGTCTCATACCCCCTCAATGTGTTGTTCTTAAAAATGTGTTTAAATTTGTATATGTTCTGTAATACAATGATATTTAGCATTAGGCAACTTCTGGATACTATTAGATAGTTGTTGTTTTTTTTTTTTTGCTCTGTACATGATTTGAAACATTTTGAAGTCATTCAAATCTTTGAATTATTTGCTTTTAATTTGATATAGATTGGGTTTGTTGGTTCTCTGTAAGTGGCTTTGTTTACAATTCCCATGGCTCTTTTTTGAAGGCCAATCTGGGACCAACTATTTTTCCAGTTCCATGTTTAATGATGTCATTCAGTAGCTTCCTAATATTATTTCTGTTGTCCTCAAATAGCTTGCTGTAATAATCCTTTTTGTGGCTTCACATAATATACTTCTCCAAAAAAATAAAAATAAAAATAAAGGAACACTTATTCCCACTGATTACACTGATTCTCTCTAGTTTTGTGCTCTGCTAGTGTCCTTTTCACTACTGGAAGCATGAGGCAGTACCTGCAGCCCAATCAGTTTGCACAGGGAGTCCACCTCCACCAGGACAGTCTCAGGGGCATGGAGGAGATGACAGGAGACCTGCTGTTACACAAGGAGGCTGGACAGGGCTGTAGAAGGGCATCAACCCAGCAGCAGGACCGGTATCTGCTCCTTTGTGCGAGGAGGAATAGAAAGAGCACTGCCAGAGCCCTACAGAATGACCTCCAGTAGGCTTCTGGGGCCGGTTGCACCAACTGGTCTTTACTATGCCTGGTCGTAACTCCTAAGACGGTCTTTGTTAAGACCAGTCTTAGGAGTGGACTTAAGCCGGTTGCACCGACAGGGCTTACGCCTGGTCTTAGCTACGCCGGTTTTAGCTGTGCGCGTCCATGTGAATGCCCCCTGGAATGCCGCACCTGGCCTGCCAAGAGGAGCGCGGTGACGTCAAATGATGCGCCGCGGATTCACCCCGCGAGCTTGACAGTTGACAGTTGACGGCCCGTTTAATCTGTGTTGACAGTTAATTTAATTTGAAGAAAACATGGAGGATCAACGAAAAAGAAAGGGTAACTTCACCGACATAGAAATTAGAAAACTAATTGAGCTATACAGCCAGCACAGAGACGTGTTGACTGCCAAGCAGTCAAACATCATCACGAATAAGAAGAAACAGTCGCTATGGGCAGAGATAACGGGGATAATCAATACATGTTCAGACTGGCTGCCTTCGTACAGAGGCTGACATTAGAAAAAAATGGAAAGATCTCCTCAGCAAAGCCAAAAAAGACGTCTCCTCCAAAAAAACCCCCATCCAACTGGCGGGGGTCCTCCCCCGAAAACCTTGATTTATAGCAACATCATTGTCGACGTATTTGTGGAGGATTCCCCTGCCTTCACTGGTTTGGATGGCGTCGAAAGTGGCAGCAGTCCAGCAATCAGTCCACCACCATCACTGGACAAGCCAGAGGCAGAGCCAGAGGATGTTCACCACCTTCATGAGGAGAGCAGTGTTTGCGAAGGTGTGGATTCTACATAAAACTATATCTATTTAGCTAGGGTGCTTGTTATTCTTGTTTTTTTTTTACCAAAGTAAAAAACACAGTGTTATAGGCATAATAAAAACAAAAACAAAAGAGAAATGTTCAAAAAGGAGTAGGAGTCAAACTTAGGCTATATATTCCTGCCCCTTTGTCACTTTTTCTTCTATTAACTTAAATTTATAGAGGAAAATAGGCTACTTATAATGTATTTCTAAATTATTTACAATTAATTACAAACTGGAAATTCACCTTGTGAAACTAAATAAATGCGATTTTCCCTAATTAGCCTACTTATTTAATTTCAGACTCAAGCGATGCCAGTGCCACTCATGCCAGCAGCCAGGCACCACCACCACCAAAGAAAAAGAGCAGGCCGGATGACCTTCAACAGGTGCTGCTGGAGAAAGAAATAATCAGAGTGGAGATGGAGACCAAAAAATTACAGACAGAGCAGGAGAAGTTAGAGCTAGAAAAAGAAAAAATTAAATTAGAAATTCAGTTGCTCCAGCAACAACTTAATATGCCACTCTCTTCGCCTGCACATATGTTGGAAGAGGGGGCACGGACCTATGTGTCACTGAATAAAATGAATTTGAATTTCTTGTATGTTGTATTGTTCCCCAGTTAAAAAGAGAAAAAGATCAACTATATTTGTTACGTTGTATTGTTATTGCTTGTTGTTTCCCCAGTTAAAAAGAGAAAGAAATATCAATTTTGTTTTATTTAATTAATCAACCACATGAACTGTAAACAATAAAGAATTTATTTGCAAAAAATGTAGGCCTATATGCATTCCTTTCTGTCGTAGGCTAGGCTATTTTTTTTAGAGACAACGAGCAGACATTTAGACGGGAATTATGTAATTGGGAAAGAAGCAAAACATTGGAAATGGTCAAATGACAAGGAGCTGATTAAGAAGTTTTGAAACTGTAAGAGAGGTCTGTCTGAAACTTATTATAAGGTGTTAACAATTTGTGTGCGGGCTAGTCGGCCACCGATGTCCCCATGCACTGCTGGGACCACAGGCTGCAGACCGTCCTCCTCCTGCACCGGCTGATGTTCCTGCCTGGGGAGAGGGATCCTCTTGGTGACACAGATGTTGTGGAGGACCGTGCACGCAGCTATCACGGTGCAGACTCTTTCAGGACGCATCCGCAGCTCCCCGTGAAGGCAGTGAAACCTAAAACACAGATTATAGGCTGTCTCCATGTTCAGCTACATAATTGTTTAAATTATTCAGCATTTGAAGACATGAAATTCATGATTGACATTTGCCAGAGAACACAAGAATTGGCAGGTTCACCACTGGTACCCTGTTCTTTTCACAGATGAGAGCAGGTTCACACTGAGCATGTGACAGGTGTGAAGAGTCTGGAGCTGCCGTGGTGAACGCTATGTTGCCTGTAACATCATCCAGCATGACCGGTTTGGCAATGCGTCAGTGATGGTCTGGGGAGGCATATCCTTGGAGGGTCGCACAGACCTCCATGTCGTAGCCAACAGTACTCTGACTGCTGTTACCTGTATGAAATCCTCTGACTGACTGTCAGACCTTACACTGGTGCAGTGGGCCTTGGGTTCCTCCTGGTGCAGGACAATGCTCAGCCTCATGCGGCCAGAGTGTGTAGGCAGTTGGTGGATAATGAAGGAATTGATTGACTGTTCCTCTCATTCCCCTGACCCAAATCCCATTGAGCACCTATGGGAAGTTATGTATTGCTGCATCCGAGTACCACCACAGAGTGTCCAGGAGCTCACTAATGCACTGATCCAGGTCTGGGAGTAGATCCCCCAGGACACCATCCGCCAACTTATCAGGAGCATGCCTGTGGATGGATGGATGGATGGATGGATGGATGGATGGATGGATGGGTGGATGGATGGATGGGTGGATCAGCCTGTGATTTAATTTTTTTTTTACTTCGATTTTCAGTGTGATTTTGAATCCAGCCCTCAATGAGTTTATGATTTTGGTTTCCACTAACCACTGTTTTTTTTAACCACTTTTTCTGTTTTGTTCTTTAAATATTCTTTATATACATGATTTCTCTTCCTAGGTGAGGCTGACATCAAGTTCAAGTGTTTCATAACCTTGGTTGTAGTTCTCCCAGGTGCTGCCATCATTGATACTTATCCAGTTCAGCTAGTTCCCTGATGACCAGCACCTTTGCATCCTGTGGTGATCCTTTCAGTTGTATAACTACCTTGCAGTCTGTTGTCCTCATTGATTGGATCTTGTCTGTCTGTCAGTGTTTTTCTTTGTCAAATGTTCGTTAATATGCACACTGGTTCCCTTAAGCTTTCTCCCCTGCCTGAGCAGTGTGGTTTTTTGTTTTCTGCTCACAAAGCGTATAATAATGGCAGGCTTCTTTTTTTGTTTATTCAGGGAGAGGATGATATGCTTCAGTGTCACTGCTGCCCATGGATATTCCTTCACTTTTGAAAGAAGCTATCACCTGTTGCTCCATGGGAGTCCAGATCAGGCTCAGTGGGTTTTTCACCCTCTGACGCTGCTGCCCTGGCATATGACCGGGGCCTGGTCTCCAGCCCACTGACAATTAACAAATGGGAGTATTGTTCCAGGTCTGCCACTCTGCCCTCCAATAGGGTTATCTTTTGTCCTTTTGATGTTTTGTGTTTTCAGCTCTTTGAACCCTCCCATTAAATCCAGGATCAGTTTCTGTTGTTTAGCAGTGTTTGTGATCTCTCCTGACATAAAGTTAATGAGTTCTTTATGTCCTCTGCTTTTTTGTCTGTAATTGTACAGGACTTTTTTGGTGGCTAATGCTTGGTTACTTGTGCAGAACCAAACAAAGTTTTTTGAAGAGATCAATGCAATAACATCAGTGTTAACTAGATGGCTAACCAGCCAAGATGGCTATGCTAGCTAACTCTCGGGCGGAACACTGCATGTTGTCCAAATATCACCAGCACTTTATTGTTCTCGGAGCGCTTAAGCGACAGCTTATCAAGGGCTGTCTGTGGTTAACATAGCCCAACGATCCGATCCTACAGTCAGGATTCATACAGAAGAGAAATCGTAGCACTGCTTCTGGGTGGCAGTTGGGGCCCGTCATAAACCAAATGCTTGAGGCTCTATTGTGGAAACAACATGGCCCCACAAATAAGATTTAAACAACATGTGATAACGAAGAGCAAGGAAAATGGATCAGGCAAGGCATGGAATATGATGTCCCAGTAACTGTGGCGTTTGCTACTTGTTTAAAGAATGACAGATTGTTGGTCAGTGACATTTATGTAACATCCTATTGAACTTACATAGCCTACTTACATAAGTGGATGCTGAGTCAATGCATTAAAATAAATATTTTATCTTTATTATACATGATAACTGGTAATGCACTGAATTAAGTCTTATGGGGTGGGTTGCACAAGTAGTCGAATGTGTATGTACTATTCTTTTGAAACAGGAATCGTGGATGTTGTAAGACAAAGAAATTGAAAACATTGGCGCTGAACATATGTTGTAAGACAAAGAAATTGAAAACATTGGCGCTGAACATATTCCATGTATTTACAATATGAACTTTTTTTTTGTGCTGAAAAAAAATCTTTGACATCAAGTTTGTTACATGAACATAATTAAAAGGCATACATGAGCACTGGAGGGAGGGTGCCGAGGGTGCTGCAGCACCCCTTATTGACTAGGGGTGGAATGACAATGATAAACTTGTAGAGAGATTTGCGGTTCTGGCAACTAATCAATATCACGGAGAAGCTGAACAGACTGTGAAAGACCAGAAAATTGCTAGGAAAGATTTGGAGCTGCTTTTAAGAGGCACTTCCACTGCGGGGGCATATCCATCCGAATAGAGTTTTATAGTAGCTAATTACAGAGCACTTAATGAGCAGACATAACATCATGGCTTCGACAGAGCAACAACCAGAATTCCAGCACCATTCAAAGGGAAATATTAGAAATTTTGGCATGTGTAGTCCAAAGAGAAATTGTATTTGAGGCGAGGAAGCATACATACAATACACACACTATTGTAAGTAGCCTATGTCTGAGCAGTATTTCAGTAGCATCTCAACCACATCACCAGAATAAATGTGAACGATGGATATGTAACAATGGTTATTATGTATGCTGAAAGTTTCTTTACGTTTCAACTATACTGTGGTTATCATGGTCATGTTTAGGCACAAAACCCCTTGGTTATGGTTAGAAAAAGATCTTGTTTTGGCTTATAAAACCATCTTTTGATGAAGCAGTCACAGCTGGAAATGCAGCCTATGTCCCCTCAAACAGTTGTCCGCAGTGGGCTGCAGCGTATGCACATACACAGTCATACGCGCGCATTCATGGCAGCACCATACAGCGTAAATATATTACTGCACTCATAGCAATCTGGTAGCAAAATTCCTAATTACTTGTGTGATTACCTCTTAGCATGAAACACTGCTTTTATCATCTTATGCACTCTTAACCCCTTTTTCACTTCATTTTCACTTAGTCTGTCTCTCGCATTCTCACACTTACACACACACACACACACACACACACACACATCTTCTCATTTCCATCATTTTTCTTTTCAGTTATTCTCACTGCATTAGACAAATCCCCAAATTCTTTAAACACACAAACCAAATGGTAATGAAATGGTTCCATTCATGCCTATATTGTGCTGTATTTTCTAAATTCTGCCAGGGTTTTGCTGAAACCTTGCACTCAGTGAGTAATGAGGACAAGGTGAGGGGGCTCTGGAGTGTAATTATTTTCATTTGGGAGACAGTGGGGGGCTGCTCTACATTTGTCTCACCCATACGTGACAGTTCACTATCTTCCAGCAGCGGTAATGAGCACCGGGCTCTCGTTATCTGTTGGGGATGGCACCTCTAAAAATAAATGTTACCTTTCACTGTCCACACGACAAGAGAAAGAGAAAAAAAAATACAGTAGAGGCTGGTGTCATGAGCTGAGCTGAGCTGAGCTGAGAGAATGCCTTCTGGAAATGTTGTCTTTTGAGAAATATAGAAATACCAAAAGAAAGGACAGGTCAAGGGAAGGTGAAGCTGTGACTTGTGTCAGGATGAATTTAATGATACATATAGCCAGCACCCTGCCACCACACAGAAAGCTCGTTGTTTTATTTATACCAACAATATTCATACACACGCACACTTACAAATATACACACCAACTACTGGATAGGACAGAAACACAAAGCAGTTTTTTACAAGGTGAAGCCTTTGGGCAATTTTGTCCCCTGTCGCTTTACATATTTCTAGAGCACCAAGCTTCATTGCCTCGTCCTCAACTGCAGTCGGTTACATTGCTCAAAGTGGAAGAGAAATTCTTTGGGGTGTTGACCTGGCAAAAAGTATTTTGTCATCTGTCAATGGACTAACCTTGTTTACTTCAGAATGATTCCAGCTGGTATATTTTCTCTATCTCTTTAGCTTTTTATCAAATATAACATTTTCTTATTGATTATGTGAATACAGTAAATCTTTACTTCTGTAACCCACATATGTTAATGTTCTTCCATTACTAGTCACTAATTATTAAATTGACATTTGTTTTCAAATTTCAAATATAGGAAGAAAATAGGGCCAATCATCTGTTCCAGAACCACGGTCGGACGAATTTCTGACATGTCAGAAATTTCGGCACAGACATTCGCACAGTTGAAGCAGAGCCACGAGCCGATTCGCCAACGTCTGTGCATTTATCCCTCACTGCACCTGCACGAAGACATAGATCACCATGGCGACGCGTCGGTGGACTGTAAATATGGAGGCCAGGTTGGTTGAGCTGTGGCAACAGTATGAGTGCCTGTTCGACGTTTCTTCTTCCACCTACCACGACCGCTATCAACGAGAGAAACGCTGGCAGGAGATAGCCAATATTCTTCAGCTGCCTGGTAAGTTTTTTCTGCTCTCATTTTCAAGCAAGCGCAACAAACATACAAGCTAGCGCGCTAGACGAGGTACAACACACACACACACACACACACACACAGAGTGCACCCGGCTGTAGCTGGCTTACCTCCAACTCTCGTTGTAAAATGGACAAACCATACTGTCCACGTCTCTCAAGCCATCTGCGAGTCCATATGCGCCGACGCCTCTTCTTTTTGGACGTTTCGGCACACAGTATAGCGCAAATCATCAAAGCAAACCGCTTGTCCTGCTTCGTTGACAACAACGGCACTTCCGGAACAAATCGGAGCTTTCAAATGTATCTTTATTGACAGCTGTCAACGGGCAGGACAGTCAGCAGGGGCCGACGAGCCGTTTTCACCCGTACAGTGTGAGCTCTCTGATCGTGCTTGATGATCGGAACGTACAGTGTGAGCTCTCTGATCGTGCTTGATGATCGGAACGTACAGTGTGAGCACATAAATCGTGAGCTTTGGCCACGCATCGCAGATGATTCACTCGTACAGTGTGAGCTGGTATTAACAACAAGATTTTAAAAATCGTACAGTGTATGCTGGGCTTTAGGGAAAGTTGTCTGACTGTATCAAGAGTACTGGTTCCAAATGGGATTGTTTCATCCACTGCATGGGAGACAGTCCTGGATGGTTCCATAGAAAAGGTCAAGGAAGCAGTGGTGCATGCTATTTATTGGATGGGAGGAAGTTAATCAGGCGTACATTTGCTGAAATAACCAGTTAGTCTTCATTCTTTGTCTTTTCTCTTGTAAAACTGAAACATACAGTGTGTACAAAATACCCATCATAAGTTCATCCTGATACCTGGTATGTCACTAGCAAATCTTATAACTTACAAGTTAAAACTACATATAAGTAACAACAGCAGAGTTCTCTGGTTTGACCTCCATTTTTGGTGAGCTCGGTGAAGGTTTGTTGTATCTCCAAACTTACGTTAAGTGCTAACTGATCCTCTGCGTTCCAAATCATACAATGAATATTTGAGCAAGAGGGTCAAGGCGCAACGTTTGGATGAAGTGGTGTGTCCCTATTGTGTGCATATTGCATGCAACAGTACTTTGTAAGGGCAGCTGCAGTATGTACTGACAGTAGAAAAGAAAAAGTATGTAATTTGAAACCCAGCATACTGTTTGAAAACACTTTCAATAGACTCACCTTTGCGCAGTGTGTCAAGGTTTGTTTTCTCACTTGGTCAGGATAATACACAAACCTTGCTGTAAACAGTTCTTATAAGAAATATCCTCAAAAAAATAGTCCAAATGTACATGACATCACTTGTGCGAGGGAGCAACCAGACTAAAACAGCACTGACTTGAAAGTTTGTATATTCTGTCAAGTACTGTCAAATACTGAAACTGTCAAAAGGAAGAGTTTTTCAATTGGAATACTGAAATAGAACACTGCAAGCCTGTATCTACATTTTCTTTTATCATTAATACTTTAAGATTCAATCGATCCTTTAAAACAGCAGGGCTTTTAAAATACTTTCTGAAAACCATTAAAGTCTAACCTCTTGGACTCAAACCTATGGAAGAACAGACAATCTTCATACCCTCACACTTGGAAAGTAGAAACCTGAGGCATTATCCACTGTTAGTCATGGTTATTGGCAGCATGTACCTTAGCCTTATGTTTATATTTGAGTAACATTATCTGTAAGATATAGCTCTTTAGTCACATTTGGTGACAGCTGTGGGGAGCCAGTACTGTGATAAAAACTTAAGTCCCCTGCCACAATCCCTGGAGTTTTTGGAAATTAAAAGTTTTTTCTTTCCAATTCCGCATATTAGGTAATTGACACAGTGCTGCAGAGATAAGACCTAACAAAGTTTAGTTTACCTACCCAGTGTTTCAAAATCTTTTAGTGGCCGGGCACTTATCTTTATTATATATTTTACCCCCTTCACTCTCTCCCCATGTTCCCCGTCTCTCTTTGACGGTCAAATAACAGCAAAATGTGGCTATTATTTTGCTAAGGGTTACTGACCTTACATAAAGGCTTTCCTTACAAGTTTACAATTTTGTATTGCAAACTCCTTTTTGCATCACACTGCCTTTAACAACTGTTTAATTTTAAAGGAATGAAGGACCAATTTAGACACAAAATGTATCAATCAGCTTAATCTAATTAATCTTAACTTAATTTATGTAGTTAAAGTGAGTGCTGAATATTTTGTTCAGGATTATATTGGCTGTTAAGTTGTGTGTGTGTGTGTGTGTGTGTGTGTGTGTGTGTGTGTGTGTGTGTGTGTGTGTGTGTGTTTCTTCTGGCTTTGAAGCTTTTTTTATCGATAGTCAAAAAGCCTCTGGTTCAAGTAATTTGATGCTTAAAGGTTGATGAAAAATTGATTCGTGTCATGTTCAGGATTTAAGTGTGATTTTTTTTTTCTCCTGCTGTAATGCTTTTTTTTTTCTTCCAAATTGATAAACTCACTCTCAGCATGAAAAATTGATGACCTCTTCCTTTGTGTCCCGCCCCCCCTTGCTGCCCCCTGTTTTCAATTGAAAGGTGAGTGCTGGCTCACTGCCAGTTAGCCACTAATGGTCCTGGACAGCTAGCTTCCGGAGGGCCTTGTGGCAGGTAAGGTGCAGTGTTAAAAAGCCCATTATGCTAATGCTAATTCTGCTGGGGAAGGGTGGGAAGATCGCCCCGACACTTCTCTTCCCCATCATTAGTGGCACCACGTAGGGAGGGGATGGAGAAGCTCTTTACTGCAACCTGAGCCTTTCCGGAGGGTTTCAAATGGGATCTGAGGGAGGTGTGGGCTATTCTCTCTTAACGGGCAGAGCTCTGACAACTCAGCTCTACTGTGAAATGAAACAGGGATGCAATATGATGAAATACTACAATTATTGTGGAAAATATGTTATTAGTTGCAAAAGAATAAACACAGTATTCTTTAATATTTGGAGGAGGGCCAGCAAGACAAGCCAAAGACTGATGATTACAGGATTATAATAAATCATTCTTTAGAATCCAACTTTTTTTTTTTTTTTTTTTTTTTTTTGTTAGCAATATAAGACAGTATAGACAAAACAATATAAATATATGAGAGAGAAGATGGCAAATCCAAACTAATATGATGATCTTGTCAAAAATAAAGAAATTCAAAAAAGAAATTACATAAAATGAACAAGATACAACATGTTAACTATTGAGCTTAACTGTTTCCCTGTTTCTAGAACTTATCCTATGCTAAGCTAAGTGGCTGCAGGTGGAAGGTTTACCTTTACAATATAAGAGTGGTGTTGATCTTCTCATCAAACTCTCCATGAAAAAGCAAGTAAGTGTATTTCCCAACAATATTTTCGATATCATTTCAAATCACTTTGCAAACACGTGCATTCCTGCTAAAACATTGAGTTTGAATGATGCTGCGCTTTAGCCAATCACCATGGAGGGGGCGCGGCCGAGACGTGCAGGCGTCCCCAGGAAATGTGTACCTACAGAAACAGCAAGCAGAAACAGCAAGCTCCGCGTCCATAGCGACCGCTCCAGTAATGCCGTCTCGTCAACGTGAAAAAAATTATTTTTTCCAGCGGATGTCTTAGTTACAACATGATTGAGCTAACTGGAGTAGTTTCATGTCGTATCCGACAACGGGAGGCTTTTAACAGATGACGTCCTGATGTTAGCTTTGCTGCTGCTGTTAGCTGTCCCTGTCAGCTGCAGCCACTGATGCTTTCTAGACATCGTGATTTCCCATAACTGAATAAATACCACACATAGCAACACAAAACTGCTTTGCTAGCTCAATCATGTTGTAACTAAGATATTCGCTGGAAAAAATATTTTATTCACGGACCGTTTATTGAGTTATTACCTTATTTTTATAGTCTATGGTTATATACAACGCTAACGGTTAGCCCAGCTAATCTACGATAACCATACTAATTACGTGCACACAGAAATAGTAACGTTTGTTCAGTCACTGTGTTTATAGACTTAACAAACATGAGATTAGTCTACACGGTGATATAGTGACGTGAAAAATGTGATATATAGCTAAACTCTGCTGGTTTTCTACCCGAAGTATTTGTAAACAACACGGCGATTCCCTGGGGGCACCGCCGGAAGTGAAGGGCGTGAGGCCCCTGCACTTCCGGTTAGTCGAAAAACTCCGGGCTGTGCCTCCAGAGGTAAAGGAAGAAAAAAACTTTTTTTTTTTTTTACGGATGGATTTCCAGATTGCAGAAACCTAGACTTTCATCTGGAGTCGTGTGTTGAGACTTTGAGAGAACTTTCAGGTATTTTAAGGTATGTCCTTTTAATGTTTCTTTTCCTAAACGTAACCCCAATAACCTTACTAGCCTGAACCTAACCCTTGTAACTTAACCTGAATTACGTAACTGTACGTTAAGGAAATAAGGTCATTTGTGGGGCGCTAATTTGTAGAATATATAAACTGTTGTGCATGCATTTTTAGTAGGATATCATATCAACCTTTTGATAAGAATACATTGATTTAAAACTCTTCTGCAAATGAGTAGTGCAAGTGTTTGCATTGAACTTGTGCATCCCATTGAGTTCAATTGCACATGCTTGCCCAGGTGCACCTCTGTGTGTGAGCCTGATTTTGTGGAAGTGTTTTAAATAGTAAGGTTTTAGAGAAAGTGCATGTCTTTGGGAAGTGCTGAGCATACACCTGGATAAACAAGACTTAGATTACACAGCTCGAGTTGTGTGAAAGTTTGTAAACAGATGTTTTGATATCATTTTGCTGTCATAAAATGCAGCCCCTTTCCCCCCAGTTCATCAACAATTTCAACTGTTTTGGATTCTTTGTGGAGTAATGCAAGCAAAACAAAGTTTTCTTTAAGGATTCACTATAACACGTGGTGAGAAACTAACATAAAAAATGATCATTTTGTGGGTCAAGCATTCCTTAAAGGTTAGAAAAAGACCCAACCAGTTATCATCAGGCTTTGTCTCGTAGGCCAAAAAATTTAACTGACCAATCAAAGCCTTGTAGTCCCAGAGCCTGTTCTCATTTCAGAGGCACCAAATCCCAACACTTTGTCATGCCCCTTGGCGTGTGATATCAATGCCAAAGGCACCCTTTGGAGCCTTTATGAAATGTACCAGACTTTCAAGTAACTTCAATGTCCCATTACAAACCAAAAGTCAATGTCATTGTAACATAACGTTACACAATTTACCTCTTATTTTAAACCAAACCACGACCGTTCCACAACATTAACCACATGTTACAACATGTTTCAGCTTTGTGTCACATAGATATGTTATGAGACACAAAGGGGCGTGGCAAAGTCTCAGTATTTGATGACCTGGAAGTGAGACTGAGTTGAAAGACAATGGCTTTGGTTAAATGTCAAGAAAAATCAAATATGTTTTGTGCTCCATGTGACTTTGGACTTGTTCAATATTAAACAAAGACTACAATCTTTCATTAACCAGTGCTGTGTGCCTCAAATAACCATATCTTTTTTTATATAATTTTGTAATGTAGTAACTCACTATTGCATTGCAAAAGCTGTAATGTAGGAAAACAAATAGAGAATATTGCCAGTGACAATTTTACCCATATGTTCATTATCAACATTTTGCAATGTTCCTATGCTATGTTTCCTCACTTTGATGATAAAAAATGAGTCAGGGCAGGAAATTAGTAGTATATAAATATCATTTCTTGGAGACAGGGTTGACATGGGTCACACACGTCTCTATCACAAAGACCTGGAAAGAGGACACACACACGAGGCAAAAGTCAAATATACCAATCACACAGAGGCAGAGGAGACGAGGTGAGGCTGAGGACAGTATCTGCGAGGAAATGAAACGTTCCCACATAATAGAGAGAGATGGACATGCCCTGAATATGCACTCACACAGCACACACACTTAAAAACATTCGTTGTGTCAGTGAATGTTTTTCACAGCAAGTGTCTGAGATTTGCATATCTCATGTTGACTGCGAGCATTTAGGTGAAAAAAATTGAAATGCCTAGATCTTCTGAAATATTGAAGACCTCTGCGCTTGATATCAAATGATATGCATCCCTGAATGGTAGAGTTCATATCTGTTACTGGATGAGCTCCAACTTTGCATCGCATAAATGATACACCAACAGGAAATGTCAATGGTAATACGCATCGGATGGCTGCTATAACAAGACTTGCTCATTTTACAATTATTCCAAACAGTGAGCACACCACCATCACTTATAAAAACCATGCATAAGTCAAGAGGCATCCAGCCCGAATTGTCTCCTCCACTCATTTTTTTCCACGGCTCATGAGCAGATGCAGGAAAGCATTGGCTGCACCACTAATGTGGGATAGCCTGGTCCCATTCTTTAGTTTGTGTGTGCATGTGTGTGTATGTTGCCAATGTATAAGATGCCTTTCAAATTTGGCAGAGGTCCAGATGTCTGCTTCATGCAGTGTAGCTGGGTCCCATCACAGACCCAAACAGGTAGAACATGAGCTTTACAACCACCTGCCTGATTGCACGCACAGTCTGAAGTGATATCCCAACATGTAAGCTAAAGGGATTGCATCAGCTGCAGAAGTGAAGATTGCATATATTTGTGTTAACTCAGTTTAACACCTGATAAATTATGTGTAACACTGGCTGACTGGCAAAGAATTACAACTGCAGGAAAACTCTTTGAAATAGGAAACTAATTCAATATATAAAACCTAACAGCCTGACATTAAGGGTGTTACAGGCTGCAGAAATCTTTGCATTTTACTCTTTCAGCTAATGTAGACATGTTTTGAAGTTATTTTCCCCTGTTAAACAATCTGCACCAAGTTGAGTGAAAAATCTTCTATTTTTGTACACGAAGCATCTGCCCTGGGGGCCCGGGAGGCACAGGGAACATGGTCTGTTCTCCCTCCCTTTGATTTTCTTTACCTCACACACAACATTTCAGCTAAACTTCAGCTGAGGTAAATATTCTTTCAACTTCAAATACCATTCAAAACACAAATATTGTATTGAAGTACTCAATGCAACGCTCTGAATATTTAATACCAAAGAGGCGCTCTTCAAGGTAACATCCTTCTCGAACCACTTTTCACAGTGTCATGAGAGGTATGAATGTTAAGATATTATCATGGTTATGTTAAATATGCTGCATTACAACGTGGTATCTGTTCGAAAAGGGCAACACTCACATGGCATCATTTGAATTCTAAGGTTATTCAGTAGCAGTAGGTTTCTCATACCTTAATGATGCAATTACCACTAAAGTCCCAAAACTGTCTTTCCACACAGTCTTATAGGAGATACTCTCATTGTGAACACTTATTCGTCGTATTTAGCTGATTGACAGTTGGTTCAACTGGCGCAAAGGTGGGATTAAATCACATGTGTGCAAGTCACAAGCAAGTCTCAAGTCTTAATCTTCAAGTCTCAAGCAATCCCCAAGTCACTGTGATGAAAATCAAGCAAGTCAAGTCGAGTCCTTGTTAAAAGTCAAGCAAGAAGAGTCAAATCACTTCTCAGGTTCAGCAAGTCACAAGTCAAGGCACACTTACAAACTCAAAAAGATAAAATAACAGAAGCTGTGCCCAGTGGTGCAATGTAACTAAATACATTTACTCAGGTACTGTGAGTACAAATCTGATGGTGTGTCTCAAATCACATACTTCCCTTAGTACACTTCTATGTAGTATACTGTGTGCAATATGTACTCATCGGTGTAGTGCGCAAATTTAGACAGGGTAGTGTTATCTCAAACCAAATACGGCCATTGTGCACTCACCGGATATGACGACTGCAAATTAGCTAGTTAGCAAACTAGCATTAGCATTTGCGTGATCGTTCACGGTACCAAATCATTACAGACTGCTAAATTAACGCAATAAACATATACCCGACAACAGTATAGTGGTGCTTAGTGCAAAAAACACATGTATTTGTACAATGCAGCGACGTTCACAGTCGCACAGTCCTTGCCCACTATTTCCAGTTTGAAAAGTGGTCCCTCCCCTTCCGCTACGTAACCAAGATGGCGACCATTGAGGGCGAGAAGTGTCCATAGTTCCACACTCAACTTCTTGACCGTTTTGAGTGCACCATCCGGGTACTCATAGTGCACTGTATTTTTCCATACTTCTCGGTGTGAACGCATTTATGCACTCAAAATATTAAGTACAGAAGTACGCGATTTGAGACACAGCACTAGTCTTCTCTTCTTATGCTACTTTCTACCTCTACTCTCCACTACAGAAAAGAAAAAGAAATGGCATCAATTTGGATAATCATTATTTGTTTTTTTAATGCACAAATGTGCGTCTGTTTTTGCTGCTTTTGTTTTTTATTATTTAATAATTTTAATGTATTTTTAATAATGTTGAGGTTTGGACTGTTGGTTGGACAAAACAAAATTGTGAAGGTGTCACTTTGGACTCTGGGTCATTGTGACGCCATTTCTCACTATTTTTACACACCAAACAATCGATTGATAGAGAAAATAATCTGCAGAGTGATTCATAATGACAATAATCATTAGTTCAAAATGAGCTCCACCTCAGCTAACAATAGCAATAAATCCTGCCACTGATGCATAAGTCAGAATCATCCAGTGATATCAGTTATAGTAGACTACAACAGTCAAAGGGAAATCTTTTTTCAGTGCAGTTCTTGTATTCTTAATACTTTAAGTACATTTTCCTGATTATACTTCCATAATTTAACTGAAGGAACATTTTCAGTGCAGGACTTTTACCGTTATAGAGTATTTCAACAATGTAGTATTAGCTACTTTCACTCGAGCAAAGGATTTAAATACTCCCTCTGCTGATCTAAGCCCTGTCTGAATGGTCAGGGTGAAAAACGCTCCACTCGGGTACCATACATAATGCTGTGAGAGAGTCGCGGATGATATTTACTACTGTTAAAATCCCAAATGTGAGCAAAACAGGAACAGTAAGGAAAATATCACATGGCAATATCTCACAGTGAACTTATGCTGGGAGAGTAGGCAGGGACAGTTGTTGCGCACTGTGACAGTCCCAAAACCTCGTACAAATAAGTTAGAAGTTAGAAGACAGCCTGAGAATATGACAGCTAGCAGTGCATGTACCTGCACTATATAGTGATGACTGTATGTGCGTACTGGCCCAAAGCTGACACTGTGTTGCCAGGCCTATTCAATACTGAATGAGTAAGAAAAAACTCACCTATATCACATATATAGAACTGAATAAAAAGACACACAGTGAAGCTCATGATGCCACTGTACATAGTGCAGTTCCTCTGAGGAGAGCTGTGCAGGAAGACAGAGCTCTTGTAGTGTGGCCACGAATACCAGCCAGAGCGACATCCCCTGCTGTGACATATGCTTTGTCATGTTTCAAAAACTAAACGGAACTTCTCATTTTCTTGAAAAATACAAATGTTTAATAAAAAAGTTGTTTTTTCAAGCCATCTGCCTCAAGTCTATTCAAGTCTCAGATCCTCAAACCTCAAGTCCTCAAACTTGCAACTTAAATTATTATACCATGAACAAAGCAATGCACCTGCAAAAGCAGTGAAGAAAGATAAAAACTGCTAGCAAGCAAACCAAATGTAAAGAATGCATAATCAGAATTATATATTTCATGTCTGTGTTTTATGACAAAATGCCAAATTCAACGCGTTTATTAAGACAAGTGGCAACCTCCAGGGCTGAACAATGATGCCAATGGTAAATAGTAAATGGACTGCACTTGTATAGCACCTTTCTAGTCTTCCGACAACTCAAAACAATTTTACACAACTTCACATTCACCCATTTTCACACACATTCACACAGTGGTGGCCGAGGCATCCATACAAGGTGCCATCTGCTACTCAATAAGCATTCACACACTGTCACACATTGATGGAACTGCCATCAGGGGTTCAGTATCTTGCCCAAAGATACTATGACATGCGGACTGAAGAAGCCAGGGATCGAACTGCTCAGTGGACAACCAGCCCTCTGAGCCAGAAGTGCAAAAAAGTGCAGTTACTCAAATGGCCACTTGAGGCTGACTCCAAGAGTGAGTCGGTTTCCATAGACATTCATGATATGATACAACAACACAATAATTCTGTATTACTTCTTAGTCTGGAACTCTTGTTCAATTATGCAATCTGTTCTGCCTATGTATAATTAAGCAATATCACACGAGAGGGAGTGATGTTGTACTGTGATATCGTCACGGCGGCCTCATGCCTACGACCGAATCACAGCCGTGACGATATCACAGTACAACATCACGAGCTCGAGTGTGATATTGCTTTTATACAACAGTTCAACAGTTAAATAAGCAAGGCTGATTAAGAAATGTTGAAAAATGAGGACAAAATAGATAATTTAAGCATTTTATTTGTCAGACATGGTGCGCCAGGCACTTACTCTTTATACACATTTATCTGCACATTTCCATTAATTGTGCAGCCGGTGAAATAAGTCTCTGGTGACTGCATGGTGGACTGTGGCTTCACAGGCACAGCCGACTCTGCCTTCTGATCTGACAGTAGGTTGCTTTTCTCCAAGTCATTGAGCTCCGCTGATGAAACACTGACAAACCTGGATGTGTGCTCAGATGGATTCAGCTTCTCCTCTCCCTCATCTTCCTCTGATGACCATTCATAGTTCAATTCAAAACTTATTTTAGGAAATAAATCCATATTTTTGGCTGTTTGACAGTGGATGAATTAATTAGCCTACAACGCAACTGCTGACCTAACTGACACTAACCGTCAGTTTGATTTGATTGTTGATTGCAATCAGCTGTGAGGCGGAGTGATACATACACAGTGAAATAACCGTGATGTTGTACTCCAATATCATCACGGTTTTACTGTCTCTCGACCAATCAGATTGCAGGGCCGGAACTAACTGTTGTATAATTGTTGTTATTTAATAGGGGAGGTATCTTCATAAGTCATTTTTGGCTTCTAACCTCTTCTGCACAATGTTACAACTTTTAATTTTTTCCCTTTGTATTTTCTCTACCTATATGTGCTAAAATACCCACCTTTACTGTAAAAATAAACATTTTTACAATCTAGTACAATCCCTTTTGTACATTAGATAAACTGCATGGTAGTGCAACCCCATCTATGTGAAACACTGCAGCGACGAGTGCAAGTATCACACCTGCTGCTATGTGTTATGGGTCTGAACCAGTTGGCCACCATGTCCCCCCAAGTGTTTTACTGTGACCTTGTAAAATTAGAATGACTGACTCTGTCTCTGCACAGATCAAAACACTGCTGCACTACAGCTACAACACATGTTTTTATGTTTTAATGCCATCAAAGGTTGATTTGTTTACAACATTACGATGTACAAATATTGGTGTAAAAGACTGATAATGATCAATAGAGAAACACGCTAAATACTAATTTTTCAAAGAAAGGGTTGTGTCCCCTTCAAAAATATAAAACAACCCAAAAAAGAAAGAAATCCACACATGGTATAAACAACTTTAGAAGACTTGCGAGTAACAAGAGAATCTGAGCATAAATTAGTAAGACAACTATTAACTTAATGATGCATATTTAATAACAAAACAATTAACTTAATGATGTTCAAAATTCTATAATAGTTTATTATTATTTATTGAGCAGTGTTATAAACAGCAGATGTTGGGAGCTGAAAAATGAATGCCTCACCTTCATGAGCATAACGTGATTAGAAAGATGATTTGATAAAAACTACAGTACATTCATGCTGTTTTTTTTTATGAGAAGAAGAAGACGCCTTCATATCACGTACAGTACTTATTTGCTCTGAGAACATCTTTTATCTTCCTCACAGTTGGTGTTCAGATTGCAGTAGAGCTACAATTCAAATAACCTGGTGTTGATCATATTTGCATATACAGTGCAGTTAAGCTCATAAGCTACAAACTGCACTCTACGGTTTGCCTGTGAATTCTTGTTTGCTGTGTTTTTCATTTAAATGCATAACCACATCACTCTGAGCAAGATTGCATTAAAGATACAATTTTGAAGATTCACTAGTACGGGCTGGGTGACAACTGAAGGACCACCAATCAATGGACGTCCGTCCCGGCACCGCAGCAAATGAAAATTTCCAATCTGATTAACATCAAAAGCACAATTAAGAGATAAGCAGCAAAGAAACCAGGCATAATGGGAATGCAAAACACCAAAGCAATAACAATTAAGTACCCCCACTCCTAGGATAATGGAGTCATGGCCTGGTAACAGATTTAAGGACCAAATGACTATTTCTCAATTCATGTAATTACAGTAACATTGTGTGTATTTCTATTCAAAAGGGGTCAAAAGGTGAAGGGTGTTGCATCTGCTGCAGGGTAGTGAATACAGTGTGACCATTTAGCTCTGTCCTTGCATACTGTATGAAATTATCCTGGGGAAGTGTGAGTCCTGTTGAAGGGCAAGGACATGGAGAATAAAAACAGACTCATTTGGGATTTCCTTTTGATGTTTTATTTTTTCTGAAAAAAGAAAGAAAGAAAGAAAACATACTGAGTTAGCAGCAGGGGTGCATTTTAATAAGAACAGTAAGATTCTATAGCCATGCCCGATGCTCTCCAAGACTGTACTAAGACACAGTGCTTCTGAAAGCTAATACATCTTAGCTTAGCATGTTATGATTTGCCAATTAGCTGTAAACATAAACTACACCTGAGGCTAAGAGGAGTGTCATTAGGTTAGTAGGTGTTTGGTCATTAACCGAAGGATTGTCACAGTGGGCACTGTCGACCTGCCATACATGCCACTGTCTCCGTTAACCCAGTAAATTTCCACTAACCCCACCTCACCACCACACCGTCCTGCCAGCCCGTCACCTGTCCACACATCTCCCACTCCTGCCAGTGTAGCAGGAACTGCCTGCATATACCGACGCACTGCGTTGTGTTCTGGTGCACAATCGGTCACTGGACACTGGCATATCTTGTCGAACTCAGGTTTATTCCTGTTACGAGTCCACAGAGAGCAAAACGCAGAAACAATGAATAACAGTTATTCTGCATCACAGAGACGCTGGATTAAACAATACATTTACAGAACATGGTAATGGAAGTACGGCACATACACACGTACCTGTTAGGAGTCCACAGAGAGCAAAACGCTATTATTTGTATTCTATCTTCACAACAATACGCCTAGCACCTAGTAGGAAATTCCAACTAGACCACCCCCTGAAGTTGGATTTTTGTATCAGAAAGTTGGAAGAACCTTATTAACTCAGACTTCAAAATCATGTCACACCAGTGTTGAACATGATCAACTCCAGTGTGACATCATTCCCAGCTCTAACCTCTGACTTCTGAGGTATTTGGAACACAGCATATAAATCTAGGTACAAACTGAACGTTAAGTTGTTCAACAGTTGTTAGGGTATCTCAGTCTGGACCAAAATAGTGGACCAACAGACTGACATTGCCCTTAGGGTGGTAATGATTAAGCAAGTGAGCTCATGTCTTGAGAGCTGAGATGCCCTTCAGCAGTAGATTAAACCATGGCTACTCCAGTGTGTGTTTTCAGCGGTTAAAGACTGAACGAGTCAAAACATACCTATTTACGTGTAATATTGTCTTATCATGTATTCTACTCCTGACTGCAAGAAGCTATCATAGAGACACTGAGTGATAAGAGTTCACGATCCTTCAAATGCATCTAATACTTGACATTTCTTCAAGCATCAAGTGTGAAATGTTAAGACCAACTATCAAATGGCTACTACAATCCTGTGATATACATGTGCAATAACATAGTTTAATTCCTCATCTGAATAAAGAGATGTCATCTGGAGGAGGAAAACAGCAGGGAAATCTTCAAAGAGGAGCCATAGCTTTGAAGGTGTCGCTAGTAGCTTCAAAGAGCAACATACATGTCTCCCAGTAGGCTGGGAGCTCATAAGCGTATAATGAGAGTTGCTGTGGGGGTATCTTGAGACAGGCCCTCTAACTCCCACCTATGTTTTCACCAATGCTCTCTTCATGCATTCAAGTAATGAGGGAGTCTTGATAAGCCACCTCTTGCGTGAGGAACTGATCTATCGGTTTTATGATTTTATCAGACTTCATAAAAAACGGCTTTAGTCAATAAGCTGTTGGTAAAGCCGTTGTTTCACTCGCTGTTCAATTTCATTTAAAAAGACTGGCTTTCTGAGATCTGCAAATTCGAAGTTCCCACCACAAAGAAAGAGAGGTGATACTTTTAGGAGCTTTAAACAATAGCCAGTGGCTTGACACATCGAATATTCTCCTTAATCCATAAGCAGGCAGTTACAGCCATAACATATCCAATAAAATTTTCATCAGTGCTGCCAGTGGTTCCATTTCAAGCATTTAACGTTGTTCAAACAGCTGCTGCATTACAAATGCTCATCCCTTGGTGTAGAAGAAGAGTATTGGCCTGTCCAGGACTTTTGTAAAGCTCTTGTGCCAGAACCTTTTTGATTCATACTAAACTCGTAAATTCAATATAGCCACAAAGACAGAGACAAACTGGAGGCTGCAGCAGGTGGCACATCCACTCCAGACAGCTTAGAAGTGCACTTTACTCAATCAAGATGGGCAAATAAAGCTGCAAAAGGAGAGAGGAGATACTGTTTATTTTTCTGCTTTCGTAAAGCTGAGAGCTTTATTTTACAGAGCCACAACAGGTATTTATTTATTTATTAGGCAAGGCAAGCTGACGGATAGATTTAACATGATGTGGAAATAATACTTTAATGGTTGCAACAGTTGCACAGAGGGTCTCTAAAACACTTCATTTATGCAGTTTTGTGCTTTGTAGTTGTCAAGAAAGAGGTTTAAAAGGTTCTTGTCGGAAAAAAAACAAAACAAAAAATGGTGCTGAGGTAGAAAGGGTTTTTTTTAATCAAGCTATGCCTTCCATAATAAAAGAAGACAATGTTAGGGAAGCTTTGCAAAGTGCTACCAACCATTACTCTTCTCTTAATCTGCTTTTTTCCCCCTTTCATATTTACTCTTGCGAACCTCTGCATAAGTCCTGAATATGCATGAGATTTGTCTGTCATGCAGGTAAATATGCTTACATAACCACTTGAGCTCAACAACAGTTTAAGTGTTCGAAAAACACAACTATGATACATCCATTTGCACAATGTGAGAACGTTAAGATAATGTGATTGAACATGTCGAGGTATAAACGTCGGGCAATTCTTGAGGTGCTGATGATGTGGTATCCAATCAGCGTTCGTATGATTAGCAGATTGTTAGAGCTTTGAAAATGAGATTTTAATGGTGATGCTGATAAGCAGTAAACATGTTAGTGAGAGAATGTGTGTGTGATTGATATGAGGAACATAAATGACTCTCCATTACCAGAAATAAACAGTGTTTTCCAATTTTCAAAAAAAAGAAAAAGAAAAAAAAAAATCTAAAATGATAACTAAAATGCAAAGTGTAGCACTTTGTACGGATTAGATTTCATGATGCCGTGTCTTACATCTCATCACTGATCACATTTTCTGAGATGGATTTCAACTCAGTGCTGCAGTCCTGCATTTTCATAGCAGGAAGGACAGATTGCTAAAGCTAAATAGATGTGATAAACACAAGCAAAGGGAAAATCGCAATAGAGTTTGTAAATTTGATTGCCACATTTCTTTTGAGTGTTTTGCTAAAATCTTAAGGACAGTTCTGTTATCCACTTCTTCACTGATTACCTCTTTATACTACAAAAAGACACACTAGCAAGGCTGCTGAAAATGAGCCGAGTGACTCTTTGCATGCAGCCAGGTCACTAGAAGAAGCACTGGCATTGTACATTCATGCAAACAATGAATATGTTACACTGGCACATTTCATCTGTACCACATCAACGTTTCTAAAGTGACATAGTATATAAGCTGATTTTGTCATCAGGAGGAAGAGGGGATGGTGAGTGGCGTGGCATGTGGGCAAGATGCCTGCCAAGTTGCAGACCACTGCAGACCACTGCTCAAGACAAATGAGTCATTGCTGTGTTTCAAGCAGCTTGTTAGGCACCAAATGTGGGTGTCTTGTAGCAACCTGTCATTATGGTTCCAGCAGGTATAGTACCATGAAAATTGTTGTTTTTTTTAACAGAGAGAATGTTGCTTTCCTGCTTTTCCTAAACATAAGTTTTTTTTCTGCCTGAACCTAACCACATGTGTCCACTACATAACAACGTGCAAATCTAATGTATCCGTGGTTTACAGAAATGTTAAATTTATGGCGATTGGGTTGAAGTCTGTTTCCGTTGCAGGTTGTAGCAATCCTTCAAAAAATGCAATTTTTCAGGAAGGGGATTGTCCCTGGTAGGATTGTGATTGAGAACGCAACTCGCTAACGGGAAGGAAGCAGGTCCATCACACTGATAAAACACACCTACAAACACACACACACAAACACACACACACACACACACACACAGATAGACCGTAACACTTCCAAATTACTTTCTCACAATTTCAATGTTTTCATAACTTTAGGAGAAAACTTCACTTTGAAAATAAAGTGAATGTGCAGAACTTATTTGAATCTCACTTCAGACGCTGAAATACTTTTTTGCCCGTCTAGATCGTTGCATTAACTCTCCATCTGAACATCCAACAAGAACAATGAAAATGCTGTGGTATTTAATATGAAACCTGCGCAGAGGCAATATCCCAGATTACACAGAAAAGTCATTACTATCCTCATCTTGCCATACATTAATTCAACACGGAGATTGATAGGAAACCCTCAGGCAGACTTAGATTACAAGGGCACCATCCTGTGAAATCCCCAAACCAATATCATATTTTAATTCGACATGTTTGGCGATGTGCGATTTACATTCGTAGTCCGAGCAAGACGCCTGCTATTCACAGAAGCCAGTCCAATAACCTTTCCATGTGAATAATTACAATCTAAGCTGCTGCATTAGAGCCATGTGCGGGGCTAGTGAGTGTGGCTGTACATGAGTTCTAAAATTAGAAAGTAAAATTTAACAAGCTCTGTGTGAAGGTGTGGATGATGTAACGCTGCACATGAAATATGCAATACTACACCTGAATACTCTGTGAATTATTATACATGTGGCTGCAGACTTCTGAATAAGTTAGTCAGTTTTGCAATCGCTAAACAGTAGTCTGTTATAACTTGCTAGCACCACACATCCTACACAAGACAGTCAGTCTGACAAACAGACAGTGACAGTCATCATTAAGCTATTGGTAAGTCATAAATGACAAGGGCATTTCATGTGTTTCTATGAAACACTCTATGCTATTAAACAGCCAAAATTAAGCAGCACTTATTGGCTGCTAAGGACTGTGTTAGTGGGTCAATATCAGACAAACAACTTTCTCCTATTAGATGAGTTCAGTCTGTGATTAACCTCTTTGGAGAGGTTTTTCATCAAATGCAAGTCCTTTTATGTCTATTCTGTATCTGTGGAGAGTAGCGATTGAGAAATGAAAATTGATCTCCATCAATCTCTTTCTTGACCTTCCTACTTTTCACACATCAGGGAGACATTGCATTTTGACTGACATGCTGTCAACTCTGACAGAGAGGGGAAACGATCTGAAAATGCCTTCCCCACTTTTGGACATATAGACAAAATACAAATCAGGTATGAAGCGTGATGTGTGTATCTATACTAATACATATTAAATAAGTGCTACAGACTTTGTGAGTCTTTATAAACAATACAACTAGTACAGTTTAAAAAGAACCTTAATGACAACAGCCTATAAGACGTATTGCACTGCTGGAAAGATGCTCTTTTCATAAAACTGGGCTGTTTATGCAGTTTAAAGACACAAATATTTTTGAAATTTGTGCTACATGACCAGAGAAAACAGCTGAGGTGTTCGCTTTTGTATAGAAAAATTACACATCAGAGTGTACTGTGCCACACCAGACTAATGAACACTCCTGCTGGCAGGTGACATAAAATGACTTTGTCCATGTTGACACAGGAAAGGTGGCTGGCTGTTAACAAACAATCTCAAATTACAGTTCAACAATGAGCTAAAATACATTTCTGAAAACATGGAACCGAGAAACGCCTAACAGAACTTTGGTTTCTATTCGATCAACACGTCTTACTATTACCATATGATCTTAGTTTTGTCAGCCTCCACTCTTACAATACAGGAAACAGTATCTCACCCACTTCCTGTTCCCAAATTCTCATATTTCAGCCAAACAGTACACTAAACTATGTTTCTGAAGACATCAGAGCTGAAAAGATGACAAGCCTTTAGCAAGGTATCTCTTTATGTAGCATTGGAGACCCAAGTAATACCCTTTGAAATGAGACAGTGTGCAGCTTACAAAGTATAATAACCTAAAACTCAAAAATTGATTACATTTTAAAACATGCTCGCCATCATAGAACAATCACAGCTGATCTTGGCTACGAAGGAGGAATAAGGCCATGTTAAGGATAAATAAATAAATATTAGATTTGGAGCATAAAGTGACAGTATTATGAGAGTAATGCATTACATGACATTGTATATGTTTTACTGGAAATCCTGCTGGCAACCTATGTGTGTTGATCACATTGTTACTTTGTCGCTTTTTATACCATGTTACCTGACTTTCTGGTCTTTATCCGTGACTTTTTTTCTCATAAAATTATGAGCTTAATCTCATAATCGCATAATATTACACCTTTTTTTAAATTTTGTAATATTTTGACTTTTTTCTTGTAAATGTATGAGTCTAAACTCAAATTATAACAACTTTATTCTCAAAGTATTATGACTTTATTTTCAAAATCTCTTCTATCCTTTAGTATGGCCCTAATTGTCCTTTGTACTTTAGCAGCTCATACTTGATGGAATGATTATATCTTAATGTGAGTGTTTGCCAGAATAGCACAATAGGAGTTCAGTCAGTCAGTACAGTCAGCTTTTTTCATTTGGAGATATCTTTGCTGTTGGACCATATTCGTGAGAAGGCAACTGTGAAAGAGAGATATTAAAGATATAAGCATAAGTATTTCTATCCTAGTTTGTTACTAACAAGTCAGGCATAATTTTATCTTTATTTATTTATTTTTTTGCACTATTTTCTAGCTATTTAGCCTTCCTTATTCATTTTGATAAATATTTGTTCTCCAGTACCTGCCTAGAAGTAGTGGACTGTCAAGTCCAGTTAAAATGAGCTCGGACTGGTGCTTTTTATAGGACATGTTTAAATAAATAAGAACAAATAAATAAATAGTTATGAAAAATGATAGCTGACAAATCAGAGACAGATATATACATTTCATCATAACATGGTCATAAAATTTCAAGCTGGGTCAGAAGAGTGGAAAAATATATTACCGTAACCTTCAAGTAATTTAATCATAATGTATTGGGATTGACAGAAGAGAGATGTGTGCATCTGCCTTCATCTGCTTCGTACTATATCATCTGAGAAGAGTGTGAAGGGAAAAAAGCCTCATAGAATCATCTGATCCTGCAGTTAGAGGAAGAAAATGATTGTCATGAAAACAACACATTCCTGATTTATTCACACATACATTACAGTTTTTGTGAGAAAACAAATCTGTCGCATGAAAGCTGCATATATTCTCACATCACTAATGGGGATGAAATACTTTATCAGTCTGTACTGTATATGTATCTCTGTTCCTTTCTGTTTCAGAAACCAGTGATTTGTCTTGGTCCACAAGCACAAATAATTTCAACACCCAAGTCAATTTTTCTTCCTGATGCTTTATTTAAAAAAAAAAAAAAAATCAGCTAAAATGCGAGCAGTTTACGCCCAATATGACAGAAAATTTCCTGCACCATCTGATCTGCATACAAACTGCCTCAGATGGGCCTCTTTCATACACCTTGGCAAATGCAGGTTGTTAGACGCCACAAAAGTACCAAACAGGTGCTAGCACAAACAAAATCCAACTGGTGCCATATAGATAAGATATATACATAATGGCGCTTCATGCGTATTTTCATTTTCCTGTGATTGCTCAAGGGAGCCGAAGAAACCATGCAGACAGGACCAGACAGGAATCAGTCACACATGAGAATCCATGTACTGAACCACAGTCAAACTGTTCTCAAGAGACGGCCTGGTTGTAAGCATTGTAAAAAGCTTTAATGTCAATATTTCATTAAGAGTTAAGTGTCTGTTTTCATACACCTAATGGGGAAATGCTGTTTGTTTCATGCAGGGTTGAGAAGTAAAATAATATAAGTAACAACATTAGGTGTTTTAAATACAACATACACGTAACTGTACTCTGTTACAGTTTAAATTGTCGGTATACTGAATATAGTTACTGTCTTTTAAAAAGACTTGTAAGGATTACTTTTTTTGTCTTTGTTTTATTAGCTTTAACACCGTGTCCTAACTGAATGCATGCGTCAGTTTGAGTGTCAGTGTGTTTTTGGCATAGAAAAGTAAGACCCAGACAAATGAGCTCTGCAAGATGATTGTAAAGTATTCCAAAAGTAAACCAAAAATATTAAGAACACATAAATCAATTTGAGTAATGAGAATACTCTAAAAGAATATGGTAGAAATTACATTTTAGGGCATACTATAAGTCATCTTTAGTGGAATACATTTTTAAAGTAACCCTCCAAACACTAGTTTGAGGCACCATAGAGCTTCACTGATGCACATGAGTAGATTTTGTAAGCACAAAAGTCCTTTCTCCTATGAAGCGGACTTTCTTGTATGCTTCCAATCCTTGCTCAAGCACAGCGAGTGACACACCACAAATGCAGCACCTTCCTACCTTTACTCGTATCACAAAACAAATGGAGAATGTGAAAACAGTCACTAGGTAACTTGGATATATGACTACAGCACAATGCAGTTGAATCAAGTATAGGGTTGCTTTCAACAAGAGATATCCGGAGCAATACTTTTTTCTCAGAAGTGTTTTGGCAACATTTCTTACACTCGTTACTCTTTGGTCGGCGGTACCCCTGACCCAGTCATTTCTTTCACTGCCTGCTTCCAAAACACATAAGAGTAACATGCAGCCACTATTAAAGTTTCAGCTTCTCCTGCTTTCTTCCTCTATGATTGTCTTTCTGTTTTTTTGTCCACAGTGCACAGTGTCTGAGAGCAATGGCAACTTGTGCATAGACTACAGCAAGTATGTACACAACAGCTGCAGATGGTGGGCACACGCATTTATGACTTACTACTGTAGTAGTGATTCATGTTATTGATTTCCAAAACTGGATGGATTGAGGCATATTGGTCATTTCCATTCATTATCAGCTTGTAGTGTTCATAATATTGGCTGTTGATATACAGATAATTGGCCCTGACATGTATCAAAGGTCTGTATTTATAGTTTCCTATACAGTAAATCCTGATCATTCAGCCTGGCTATCCAATACAAAATAAAGATTTCTCACGACTTACACTGGGGACGTTTAAACAGTGATTACAGTGTTAATGGGCTTCGGATTCCTCTGTTCTATGAAAGGCCTGTCTGTGCAGTTTATATGGTTAATGACAGAGACATAGCATGAAAGAGACAGGTTTAGTAATTGGCAAACATTTGCTGATCAGTAGAGAGAGGCATGTGTTTAAGCTTCAAGAATGCTAATTTTCCTGTTAGTCACACAGTGTGGATGTGTAATGACATTGCAGTGTGTAATGGAATAAATTACTGCCTTGCCTAATGATGACAATGCTACAATTCAGAGCAGATGATCGATAATCAAAGTCATGAATGCAGTGGTCATTCATTAACTTGTAGATTGGCTTAATTAACGCCTCTTTGTATTAGGGTCACACTCAGGGCAAGTAACACTAGTGTACAGTTGAGTTGGGAAACATTTCATGAGCAACTGCTTTATTAAACAAAGAGAGAATCCTAGATTTATTTTATTTTATTTATTTATTTAAGTTAGAAGGGACAGTGCACATTAATGAACATTTATATGTAAATATGCCGGATTATAGCCCCAGGCTAATTTTCATCCGNTTAAACAAAGAGAGAATCCTAGATTTATTTTATTTTATTTATTTATTTAAGTTAGAAGGGACAGTCAATCAATTTTTTTTATTTATAAAGCAATATACAGTGCACATTAATGAACATTTATATGTAAATATGCCGGATTATAGCCCCAGGCTAATTTTCATCCGTAGTCCCTTGGCAGGTTGATCTTACAGAGTAGTAAGAAAAAAAAAAGAAAAAAAAAACATTAGAAGAAAGGAGAAAAGGAAAAACATGATAGTGAATACATTAGTTCACCGAGGACAAAAGGAGAAAAAATACATACCATGTAAGATAAGGGGTCATCCCTATGTTCCCCAGGTTCTATGTTCCCCGCTTTCACAAAAAAGGTTCTATGTTTCCCTCTTACCAAAAAAATGTTCTATGTTTCCCTCTTACTAAAAAAATGTTCTATGTTTCCCTCTTACTAAAAAAAAGGTTCTATGTTCCCCGCTTATCCAAAAAAGGCAGGAAACATAGCAGTTGCATTAATATGTTGTTTTAACATCTCTAAACACACACAACGGAACATAATGGGGAGAAATTACAATCAGAAACTTACCCTTTGGGCGATCTATGGTGGGCAATCTGGGCAATTTTATCCTTTACAGAAGGTTTTTTAATCCAGCCGTTAAATGCAGTGTTTCAGTCAGTGCAGATTTCTTCGAGCAGCCAAAGACCAACTGGTAAGAAAAGAATAATTATCATGGCCGAAAATAAAGATAAATACGCTGTTAAGTGCAGCGTTTTTTCGGGAACTCTGTTCAGTAAATCCACCATGATTATGTATTAGTTTTGCGATAAAAATAAATGCGTCTATGTTGTTGATCACGGATGTTGATATCACCTGGTCAGTTTGGTCCTTCGACCAATCAGATGATTGGACTAATACATAATCATGGTGGATCTACTTCAGGACATTTGGATCACTACGGATGAGCATATTGGAGATATTTTGTGGCTTCAATTTTGTGTTCTTGGACATTAGTCTGGGGCGCCGTCAGATATGGGAAGTGCAGGGGACATGTCCCCTGTGTCCCCCCCTCAAATTACATCCGTGCCTGCACACGCAGATTCTAGATTCAAGGGGGATGCTTTTTGGTCAATTTTCTAACAAAGGGGATGACATCCCCCCTCACCCCCCCTCAATTCGATCACTGATAAATCCTGGAAAGCTGTTGATATTGCACTTTTCTCTTTATGAAAGTAACACGGCGATTATTCGACTAATGAGAATTTGGTCAGATGAGAGCATAGCGACCAAATAATCGACTAGTCGACCAGGAGCATACAGCCCTAGGAAATGCAGCGACAATTCATGAAAAGAACACCCACATTTAGGGGCACAAGCACCGCTGGAAATGCCTCAATGTCTCACAAATGACCAATTTACATAAAAAACAGACACACAAACAAACAAACAAAAACATCACATGCATGGTAAA
Source organism: Epinephelus moara (assembly GCF_006386435.1). NCBI lineage: Eukaryota > Metazoa > Chordata > Actinopteri > Perciformes > Serranidae > Epinephelus > Epinephelus moara. Next base: position 32,431,982 of record NC_065512.1, read on the forward strand.
TTCACAATGTGTGAATTACCAACACATTCTCACTCTAACCTCGTCACATATTGACATGCTTGGTCATGGACTTTCCACATTCACATACAACGTGCAAGGTACCCTGAGTGCGTTGGTTGTTGATGTTCTGGGACATGGTGTCAAGTTCTGCGTGTTACATGCATTGTCTTCTTTCAAGATACACTTCTAGAAATCTTTCAAATTAAATGCACTACGTTGGTACAACACCATGATTTAAGTTCTTTTTCTTCAAAAACAAACACATGGTTGGGTTCAGGCAACAAAAACGCAGTTAGGTTGAGGCAACGAAAGGAGGTTGTTAGATTTAGGAAAAAACAACAGGGATTGGCTTTAGAATCTTACGGGACGGGAGTCGGTGTTTGTTGGATGAGTTACTCCTCTGCTCCAATCCCGTTTTCCCTGTCCGCCAAAGTAGTGGATGTTGACAATTTTATCTGCTACTGCCAACAATTAACCTGAATTTGGCAGGTGCTAAACGTAGACCATACTATCAGCTGTCAAAGCGCATGTCAAACTGATCTCATCAAAGCACTGATCACAACCTCCTACAAACGTTAGCAACACTTATACAGCCATAAACACAAAAAATACTGTAGGTTGTCTTATTTACAGTATAAGCAGTTGTTTCTTTCTGTAGTTTCTTTGCAAAACCATTCCTTGTTAACATACACTGCCTCGAGCTACCAAAATACTGTAATAGCCAAGATTCAGTAAACTCTAGTTGTCCTTCCCTAGAGTCTTTATGTTCTAGCATAATTTGGACAAATACAGTGAATCCTTGCTCTGACAATTTCAGGATTTTCAGATCTACACAGTTGATACAAACTGATCTACTACATAATACATGACAGTTTTTATTGTTAACTGAATTTATTTATGACACAAATAATTTTCAACCTCTGAACCACTTTCAGGCTGATTTGGTGTAGTGTGTGGTGTGGTGTGTGGCTAATCTCTGTAATCAAATATCTGCATATTGATGCAGATATATTTGTAAAAAAGCTAATTTGAAGCTGAATCGTCATCAGACGATAGCCAGTGCGATTCGAGATTGCATTTTGGCCAGTGGCTTTTGCCTCTCCACACAGACTGTTTACCTGTCATTCAAACATGATTGGTCAGTACTGCTTGAACTACAAACCGATACCAGAATGCTTCCAATACCAAAATTTTGCCCTGTCGCCCTCTGCTTATAGAGATTACATAACCTTTAACACATGTAGTACCAAGTTAATCTGAATTACTTTCGTGCTTTAAGTCTTCTTCACTGTTACAAGTAGTCATAGCTGGAAAAAAAACAAAACAAAAAAAACATCTCCTCTACCTGCATAATTTCCCTTTGGATCTGTGTGGGCTAAGGCCAACATGATCACTTGTCTAACATCCATTGAGGAAAAGTGAAAAAAGAAAGAGACATGCTGTGTGCAAACCTGGTGGGGAAGGTGATAAGGCTGTTTACCAATGTTCAGCCCATAGAGGGTATTTACATAAGCCCAGAGGCACATGAAAGCTGGCCAGCTGTGCCTGCACGGAGGCTCTTAACCGTGTCTTTTGGCTTGAGACAGACGGTAATATGGTGTGCCTCGATCAGTCCCTGCTATAATCTCACCTGCCAAATGGTACAGAGTATAAACAACCCCCTGTGACCAATGGCTCTCGGTCACGGGGTTTCCAAAGTGGTGAATGAGAAAACACTTTGTGCAGGAGAAAAAAATTTTAAAACGCCTGGATTTTGCTTTTTGTGTGCAGAACTTCCGTTGGACTAACACTATACATACACTAAAAGACTGTTGTTATTCCCAAAATGTTCACTTCAAGTGTGAAAAAAATCCCACAGTATCCCTGTTGGAGCTATTGATCATTGTGAGTATGAAAATCCTGATTCCTTCACCGCCTGAAGAACACCCTCTGATGATTAAGTGTGCAGCATGTTTTTGTGCCCTGATTTTCTGAGATCTTTGAAGATGCACCACGCTTTGCAAATCTTATTATCAAGTCTATGCAACACTTCCGTCAACATCGTCATATGCCTTGTTGAGTTTGCTTCTCTGCCCACTGCTTTACAGCCTGAATTTTGATAAAAAAAGGATGAAGGGTGTACGATATTGCTAGAATCACTATGAGCAAGCAGCAATTAGTTATATCTTTTAATTGCCTTGATAATGAATGGTTATTATTGATATGTTATTAACATATGAAAAACATACAATGCTTTATTTAAAAAATGTCTGTTTTTAAGATTTTGGCATAATGCACTACAGTCTGTTGAATCAGGACTAGAGAATACAGTGGAAGGGTACATCACTACTCCAGCCAGCAGTGGCTTGCAGTTGTGGGACTCACATGAAGGCAGAGTCACACCATCATGCCTAATTCAAGATAAGCTGCCCACCTCTTCTGGAATAGAATTTTACATGAAAGACCACTGCTCACATCCCATTTCCAACCTACTTTAACTGTTTTTTTTTGCTTTTTTTAACCATGACCATGATCCTGAAACCCTTACCAAGCATTTATTTTTGTAACCATCATGACAAAGTTCCCTTAACCTTGAATAAGTAATTATTTTGACGCAAACCATGATCTTTCCCTCACCAAACCTTCACCATACAATTGCCAGATTTCCTCTGACTGCTTGAGGCATCAGATTAGAAAATTCTTGTGTGTCATTTTAGAGGGCATGGAAACACTGCATATTTTGTCTTTCAGTTAGGAGGACTCACTTATATTATCAGAGAACGGATGTTTTGAGGTAACCCTATGTTCCCTTTAACTATTTGTTCCAGTGTCTCACTATGGGGATATGCAGACTTCCACATCCAGATGGATGACTGATTTATTGACTGATATACCCATAAATCCTATCAAAATTTCACATAGGACAGTGTGTGCAAGTGATGCCACTGAGACACCCAAGCAATAACACCTTAAAATGGTTAAAGGTGAGGCCAGGTCTGCTGCCGCACCTACCCTCATTTGAGGAAGATGGTAAAGTTTGGCAAAACTTTTGGGTTGTGAAGCTATTTTAAGTTATGTGGACCTAGCTGCTATGGAGGCTTGTACTAATTACCTGGGTAGTGGTTAGTAGCTTAGTGTAGTTACCTCTGGTAGATCCAATAAGAACATACATCCAATGGAATAACTGGCTGTTGATCCCGATGTCACTGTACATACAACTCACAGCACAGAAAGCAGCTTTCCTCAGCCGTGTCCTCAAGCATTCTGATGTTTTACCTCACGCGACCTAACGTCTTCGGTCTTAGTCCCGCCCCTCTACCTCAGAATAGATTTAGGTTGGCTAAATATTACGAACGTGCCCAATAACAATCCAAGAAAAGAATGAATGACATTTTGCATCAAATACGATAGACTGTAAGTCTAGCAACAAGTGTACCATGTAAACGTCAAGTAAACCATGCTCATATATGAGATTAGATAGAGCTTTTAACTTGTGCACATTAACACATATTTATTCATTGTAAAACACCACGAAATGAACTGTAGTTTATTTATTGAATGTAATGTAATCTTATTTATTTAACTTATTTATCTATCAGCTATTTATGAACTGATTATCAATAGCTCACAATATCCACTGGGCTACATATGTTAGTGTTTGGTGGCTGCTCATCTAAAGTCTTCTCTTTGGTCTGGAGTAGGTTAAGCAACTGCCAAACACGCTGTGACTGTAGTGGCGTCCAGTGACCTGCCTGCTCTGTTGGATTGCTCATCTAGGCACTTTTGGTAAGACAGGGCAATAGACAGAAAGCAAGAAGAGACATTTGAATGAGACGACTGGCGCTGTGTCTCTGTTGCTCATCGTGAGCATCAGGACTGCCAGACAGTATCTGTAAATAAGCCTATTTTTGGCCATGTTGATGTGCTGGTCCATCCTCTAAATTAGAGGCTCATTGTGCATATATGCTGATTAGGGGAAGGAAACAGAATGCAGGGGAGGCACAGCTCATTTCTCTGCTGTGTCATCCTTGTTTGAGCATGTGTAATCCACCAAAGAACTCCAAAAGTATATCTTTGGTTTAGCTTTTTTAGATATGCTAACCTGGGATTTAGCCAGTGTAACACTTTGCTGTTTTGTAGTCTTTTAAGTCACACTGGATTTTTTTTTTAATTTGATGGCTGCAATTCTTATTAGTTTTTCCATTTTAGTTCAGTATATGTTTATTTCGGCCCCATAAGTTTTAAATGTGGGTTTGTCCTATCCAATAAAAGCTTGGGTATCTCTATGATGAGTACCATCCAGTCAAGAGAATACACCAACATCTGTATTTTGGAGCTAAGTAGCTTGTTTGCTATGTAGGCAGATCACCTCCCCTGTCCTCATCCTGCCTGCTAAGCTCTGATTGGTCAGTTATTTCTCTAATTGGAGGTAATGGCAGTCAGTAGTCACGACTCGGGACCTGTTTGAATCTCTGAACAAATCTGAGATTTGGACAGCAAGTAAGAGATCTGGAACCAAGCTACTGAGTAGGCAACCAGTACAGAAAAGTTTTTGAAATGTCTTCCTCTGAAACTGCTGCCATATATTTCTGTCAGAAAGTAGTTCCAAGGAAAATGGCTCACTATGAGGTCCCTGGATTATCCTATGTACTGTGGAATACGACCAAAAGCCCATAGTGTATGTGTTCCCATGGACAAGAATGTACCTCCCTGCTCATCCTATTTACTTTTAACCATGACAGTCAGTACGTTTACATGGACAGTTTAATTCCACTTTTAATCGGAATGAAAGGCCATTCCGATTGAAAAACGGTCATTCCGATTGAAAAACGGTCATTCCGATTGAAAATTAAATCCGATTAAAGGGGGTGGTTTATTCCGTTTGTCATTCCGAATTAAAGAATTTTGTGTGCATGTATACACTCATTCCTCTTTAAGTTCATTCCGGTCTTTCTGCGCATGCTCGTTTCCTTGCCCTTCTGGTGCGATGACGTAATAGTGCGCATAGCAACGGGCTGCACAGCAACGGGCTGAGCTAGAGTAGTCGGACTCGTTGCACTCACGGTTTCCATTCGCCACAGCACGGTCTTCTGCCTCCCTTCTCCTGCTCAACAGATGAAGCATTAGCAGAACAAGGTTGTTGTCTTACTGCTGCTTCAAGAATATAAGCAAAACTCGCCCGAAAAAGGCACTAAGAACTGCGTCGTCAAGCATCTTGTTATCCGGAGCGAGGACTACAGTGTTTTCTTCCAGTAAACGTAAAACACGTAACATCCGCCCCGCCCCCTATCCAATCAGAAACCTTCCCGGCCCCAAACCTTGCGCAGACCTGAATAAAGGCGATTGAACTGATCTCCCATGTAAACCCTCATTCGGAATTAATATTTCCCATGTAAACTACCTGGAAAAACTTTAATTCCGAATGATTTCATTCAGATTTATTTCATTCCGAATGAGAAGCCATCATGTAACCGTAGTGACTGAGTCTGGAAAAACACATTGCAGGGACATAAACAGTGTGTGTAAAGAGAGCGTGACTTTGCTTTTGGAGCAGACAAAAAAAATCTTGTCAGTGTATTGCAGGTAAAGTGCACGCATTATTTTTATAATTCATTTTTTCAGTGCTCTTGTGCCCTGAAACATATAGTATTGTAATATTTTTTTCCTGCATTTGGACCTTCATTTTTCACACTCGGGAACACCTGATCACCCCAAAGTGCTGCTAAGATCAACAAATCTTTAGCACTACTTGCCAGACAGCAGGGGAGGTGAAAAAGACTGCCAGGGTAAGCCAATCAGAGGCAGAGTAAGGCAGAGCAGGGCGGGTCATGCTTTTGCTTTCCTAGAAAACCAAAATTTGTGCCAAGGAGTGACCCCGACTGAGGTGAGATAGAGATTTAAATCCTGCTATCCATGGGGAATCTGAGATTGCCAAACAATATTGAATGGGCCCTCCACCTTGTTCAGGATGCAGCTGTAGCTACATCTTAGGGTAAATCCAATGGTCTGCACGGCTGTCCAGTTGCACATAAAACCCACCCACTGGAAGTAAAATAGAAAAAAAAGGAGCTACACTGAACTGCTATACCTTCATGTCTACATGTCTCATGAATTAACGCTTCATTGTTGCTGTTGTGTACAATATTTCCTGGCATGATGTATCCCATATAGCCACGAGATTACGAATTCAGTATTGCAGCCTCTTCACTTTAATTGTATGCCCCACATTAGCCGAAGATACTGGTGCTGGCTTGTGTTGCCAACCCACTCCGTAATAAAGTGCTAGTTACCCAATCAGCAATTAAGGCAACACTGATTAAGCTATTTTCATCACTGCATTGATTAAAAACATCATCTGCATGACAATCATAAGCATTTGTCAACCCCCTATAAACTCAAATTGTTTTATCAGTATAATTTATCAGTGTGTCTATGTAAATACAGTTAAATACTATATATCCTCATATGGCCTTGTTATCTCAGTTATCAGAGTACTACGTTGCCAAATAGCTGAAAAGTGCTGATTGGCAGGAAGTCTAGTTATCAGTGTAGCAGTGTTTCCAGATATGATTATATTGTCCACGGTGTGTTTGCTGTACATTATTTGAATTCCACTGAATGTTATAACAATTGCTTAAATTTTAGTTAATAGCATAATCACACTAATCATATCATACCTGGGTGTTTATGGGGCATCTGTCTTGCACACATTGTTTTTATCACCTTGCAGTGAGAACTTTATGTGCATAATAATATACATTTTGTACAGCTACAATCCTCTGCTACCATAATTGTAAAAGTGTGGTCCTGCTAGTAAAGGAGCACTCAGAAATTTATAGGTTGTCAGGTTACAAGAACATTTCCTTTGTTAGCATGGGGGACCCTAAAAGATAAGGCTGGTGATATTCTCTGTTTTTCTTATTGTCAACAAATCCAATGAAAACATGAAAACCAACAATTATTACTATTTTTGTGCCTTAGACATCCATTATTGTCCAAAAACTATTAAAATTATTTAAAAAAAACAACAACAGACTAAATACATCCTTAACAGAAAAACAGCAGGAAAAAAGGAGGCATGAAGTGAAGTCTTTCCAGAGGGAGGAGAGGTGGAGAACTGGGAATGGAAAGACATCTGAGCAAAACGATTGCAAAACTAAGTACTGAAACAGTGTGAAGGATGTTTTGAGTAAGACGAGAGGGATCACTGGTTATAGGGTTTTAAGCCAAATGATGTTGGAAAAAAGGACAGATTAAATGAGTTTAGTATGTGTTTCAACAGGTTTTGGACGGGGGGACCAAGACAGCATTCCAATCACCCTGCTTAACCACCCAAACAGTGCACACCTCTCCCCATTTGAGACTGCAGCTGTAGCACACAGAATCCCAAGAATGTGAACACGACTGCATCAGTCCCACACTCAGCTCCATCTCAGCTCCACAAGCCTGTCACAATACTTCCCTTCCACCCAAGTGTCTGTTATGGTCACAGTGTGAGGGAGGTGTTGGGGAAACATCAAACACAGTCATTGTTAGTGCCTGGTCAGACCAATAAGTGGCACATCAAAATTCATTTGAGCTCATGTAGGTGGTGGGAGGTTGGTGACATAAGGCCTTTCCCATTTTCCAATTTTGTGCCTCTTCGACTCCTCGACTCTCAATCCTCTGGCTTGTGACCTGGAAATCGATCTCAGCACTCCATCTTGAAGAATGTCCCAATTCCTAAAATGCAACTTGAGGAGTGGTTCACTCAACCGAATAAACCATTATTGTTATTATTATTAGCATTATTATTATTATTGTGTATAAGTGCTTAATTTAACAGTTTATTCTAATGATTACAGAGGCTGCTTTCAGTGATTGCAAACGTTACTATGGGCACAGTAATGTCACTACTGCAAATACCACCAGATATTTAAGCAGCAGAACTAAAAACTGACAGAGGAAACAAAATAATCCTAAGTAGTCAATGAAGCTCTACTGCTTTTCCTCATGTGTAAATGCACACAGCATCTCTTCAGTAAGGATGCACTCATAGTTTCTGCTGTGATTGCTGCAAGTATTAAATAAACTCAATCTCATTAATCAGCGATGATATGGTATAAGCGATAACATACTACACTGAAGTACACTTACACGGGCTGCATAAAGCCAGTTAGCTGAGGTTACAGCATCTACCTCCCTTTCAACCTCTGATGAACAGAAACTGTCTCTACTATAAAAGCCTCCTGGATTCTCTCAGTGCCACACAGGGAAGGCTAAAGTGTCCTCAAACCACACGCAGAAGGTAATTCTGGCTTGTCACTGGAGATATTACCTATAGAAAACCAAGCTGTGTTAGGCTTGTGAAAGGCTTATTCGAGTTTTAGAAGGTTAGACAGCACACACACAGAGTATATTGCCTGATTTCATGTTCTCGACTCCTTCTGGTCCAGGTGTTAAACACAGATGGTGTCTAACACTTACAGCATTCAAATGCTGAAATATTTCTTAATTTTCTTGTTTAACCGACTACAGAGCATGAATTCAAATTTCTACTTTGGGGAACCACAATCAGTTTAAGTCTGTTAAAAAACAAGGGGTTTCAATGTGAAAAATTAAATCCCGCTGCCTTGGTGGCAATTTCTTCTAAGCAGGTCTTGTTTTCTAGAAGTTGATAGTTCTCTTATATACCTTTATACCTTATAAATGTACTCTTCTTTTCCATGTAGACCAGTCAGGATTCATAACAAAACAAACACAAATCAACAACATCACAATTTTTCTTGCTGGCATCTGAGGCAACTTATATTGACAGGAAGCTCCTCTGAAATCATCGCTGCCATTTCGACACATGTAATCTATGTCTGTTTGTTTTTTTTCATAATTACACTTGTCATACATTTGTGCTCATTTTCTAAAGCTGAAATGTGTAGGTTGTTGGACCTTAATGAGTTTAGTTAAAAACCATATTAAAATGCCCAAGCTTAATAATGGTTTATCACTACACAGTTCAACTGTGGTTGTGTCACTCATCCAGATTCTCCAGTCTGGGAAAACACACATTTATATAGAGTGTGCTGTGGTTATTGTGGAGGAGTAGGGGACAAAGCACCTGTGAGGACAGGTTATATTCAGCTGGGCATTCAATTTTCCCCTCCTAATAAACTATAGTCTGCTGTTATGATAGTCACACCCCCCCGTGGGTACTCAGTGCCTTGCCTGTGGTGTGGGTCAGCAAAATAGTCAACGATGGCTGTGGCCCTGTCTCGGTGGGGAATTGAACTTTCCCACTGACACAGCACCACTGATTTTCTCCTCACTGAAGAGGTGAACTCCATACGCTTCCTGAGTAATTACACTCATTATCTTCCCTGCTAGGAACCGAATGGTAGTGGTGGTGGTGGGGGGTGCTGCTCTGAAGAAGGCAGGTTCTGGATCTAAAGCAGAGGCTACAGAATGTAATGTAAAAATGTGTCTAGTTTCATGGCATCCTTGCAATGGATAAAATGAAATCCTAACCATGGAGTTAAGGCTCCATCTTATATTTTTGCAAAAATTAAGCTATCCGCCTATATAATAAGCCTAAAGTGTACGGTGTGACTGTGCTGATGTGATTTGCTTATGTATAATGATGAGGATTCTCAGAGGCTAGCACACGTCCTAGCAAATCTGCCAGTGCCATCTCTCTCCTTAAGATGGTTAAACTAGGCTTTAGTCGCACTAAAACAGTAGGGGGGCCTCTAACATAAATATTTGAAGTCAACTACCTAAGAGTATTTACTTCTGTCATTCACCATTTTCATCACCATTTCCCATTAAATGACCAGTGGGGAATATGGAGCTGGCAAAAGGCACCGATGTGAAGCAATAAATTCCTCTTCCCGTCAGTATCCATGTTACCGTAGCTAATGCCTGACAGCCTTGGGGCCAAGAGCAAGCCGTGCTACACAAGCACTCTGCTATGGAGAGCGCTGCTTTATCATACTGTAAGCAGAAGGGAGAGGGGGGAGCCACAGGAGGAGTATGGATTTATATTCTGTACATTGTTATGAGTGAACACAGATGGGGCTCTCCCTGTAGGAGGACGTAGCGAGAGTAGGACCTGGAATGAATTTCCCCATCTGGAGCAGATCTTTCACCTGCGAGGTTCCTTTTCCCTATTTCAGTTGTCTACTTGCTGTATCTGTTGGCTTGTAGTAGGTTTGTCCTGCCTGGCATTGTCAAGTTTCAGTGACATCTTCTTTTCATCATTCCAGAATCTCCCTTTCCTGTTTTTCTATTCATCTATCGGTCCTGTTTTCACTTATTTCTGATTTACTGTTTTCTTTATGGCTGTTTTTACGTAACGCTATGAGCGTATCTGCCTAAGAAATGCACTGCTACAGAATTGCCCTGCAGATCAATATATCTCATCTCTCTCTGTTTAACAACCTTTCTATTGCATTTAAAAGTATGAAAAACCTGCAATCACGGGCTCTTCAGCTTTGTGAATTTAACTTTATTTGCAAAGAGAAGGACTCAGAAGTATTAAGTATGATGTTACAGGGAAGATGGATAGATTTTGGAGTATAAGGCAGAATCAAAACTTGAGGGAGACATTGCCAAAAGTTCTAATACTAAATACAAATGCTGATAACATCTTTCATGAAATACTTGATAAGAGGTACAGCCAAGACACAAGGCAGTTAGACACCGAGGGGACAAATGCCACCTTGTGTGCTCCCTGGCACACTTTTTGTCCAGAAATAGATCTGGATCTCACTGTCTCACTCCTCACTCCATCAGACAAATGACAAACCTCGCCAGTTCAATCAGGCCTAACCTGGCCTATGGCAAACAAGCGACCTCATGAAGCACAAATATTGGACAAATTCCAGGTTATTGACACTGTGGGCAGGTTATCAAGTTTTGTTTGCTTAGATTACTGGCACAGTGACAGAATATCTGGTGGAAAACAATGAAGTTTTGTTGCAGCAGTCATACCCTTTTTAAAAGTTTGTGCAGATTTTAGAGTATGCACGAATACTTATATTCTTTGACCTGCTTTAATTCATGTTGACACCAATTGCCTTAAGTATGACTAATGACTGCAGAAAGTTAATTTAAAAAAGTAGCATGTTTTGTCAGTTTAAGATTAGATTAAAAGCCACACTTTTAGCAACAGACGCAGGAAGTCAACTACCCATCACTAGGCAACATCCCCTTAGTTATTGTTGCTATGCCTTTCAGGTTTTCCATTATAAAACAGCACATAATAATGGTGGCAGATATGCCATGAAATTCTGAGAAATTTTTGAAAAAATGGGCTCTTGATTTCAAACAAAAGCAGCTTCTTATTTCTAGCCAGTGACCAACTGTTGGTAGCATTTTTTTTTCTGCTGTAGCTAGCTAGCAAACTAACTAATGCTATATTTGTGAGTTTGTTGAAAACACTGTCTCTGGATGGTTTAAAAGGTGTTGGTATAGTAAAAGGATGTTTAGTTGCATGCAAGACCGCGGGTCAGTTTGAAGCATTAACTCAACATCAACTTAGCTGTGCCAAAGCCAACTACAAGACAGTTCCTGTTCACATTATCTAGCCCAAATTGTCACGATACCAGTCCATAAATAGAGAAGGAAAAGAGAAACAGTAATGCGCTGCTTTTGTTAGCTAGCGGTTGTCCTTGATGGATGAGCAAGGCTGGAAAAATTGTGACTCCAGTGTAGTCTCCGCTGTGTTGTATTTCATTGGTGCAGGTTAGAGGTATATGGTTGCTCTTGATTCTTACAGTGTTAGAATTTTGGCACTAACTTGGCTTTGTTACTTCTTTGCTTGTGAGGTTAGCTTGCAAACTTTGTTGTAGCTGCTAGTGCTAATTTGTCTAATCTTTTTTGCCACAAAGAAAAATTATGTGCCTGCTTGGAGCAGGCCACATTTGTAGAGAGCTGCTGCTTGCTGCTTCATCCAACAAGGAGGTGGAGAAGAGTGGAGGAACTCTGCAGCAGTGTCCCACCTTGCTTGGGGTCCCTGGAGAAGGAGCATAAAGACTGGGACAAGCTAAGCCTTTACTGGCCTGGTGACATCACATGGCCAGATGCCACAGGGACCAATTGTAACTGAAGGATGGCTCCATAGGCAAGGTCACACACATAGGTGTGAAAATCAAAGAACTGGAGGAAACTGAGTCCATCTATGCCGTCTTTGTCATTGAGAACAAAAGGGGCCTCAGCTACCATCTCAAATGGGCTGAGGTTACAGGAAATGTCAGTTTACACAAATGAAGAAATCATCTGGGGTTTCTCGTGATCCAAACAGACCTGTCACTTTTTTCCCTGCAGCTTTTTCAGTACTGCAATTTTTTTTAGACACAAAACAGGTGTTTGAAGCAACCACTCACTGTGTTTCCAGAGGGTTTTTAGACATGAAAGTGTTTTTTTTTTACTGAGACATTGCTGCTTTTTCTGGGTACACTGGGTATTTTAAGCCAAAACATGATATTTTCCTAACCATAACCAAGTGTTTTTGTACCTAAACTGCACTACACGTTAACCACAACATTGTTGAGATGTAAAGTTTCAATGTTTTTGATACATAATATTATGAAAATGTAACGTATCTATGTCTTGCGAAAAGTACAATGACAGTTTTTTTTCTGGCAATTGGATTGCTTGAGCAAAAAGCCAAAACAACATGACAGCTTTCTCAGCAGTTGATGATCCATATAGAAGCAAGTTATAAGACGAATTAACTTAACATAACCCATTTGGGATGCTTCCTAAAGAAATAAAAATTGACTGAAACAAGCAATGCCTACTATGCTCTGCTGTTCAAGGGAAAATGTTTGAGAATGAGAACTAACTGATGCATTTGGCAAATGTACAGTGAGGCTATCTTGCATGACAAATTTGACTGGGCTTTCTGGAGCATAAAATTTCCCAAATCCAATAAAGAGAAGATCCTCTATTGTTTGCCTAAATTCAGACCAAGTACCCTCCAACACTGGGATGTTCCAGTCCTGAGCGAGTCTTTTCTTTGCATTAATTCCAGAAAATAAAATGGTTAGATAATTGGCCTTGGGACTAACTCTTCTACTGTAGGTAGAAGTGGGTTTGGAAGTATGATAAGTAGATATGACCTTCCAAGCTGTTCGTTACCATGTGCACCACCTCAGCATGTGGCTTGACAAGTGAACTGTACCTAGTTATTATAGATGTTCTGGTCAAATTTTGTCTGGCACTGATCCCAATCCAAGTCTTTGGATTTCTGCCTACAGAAATGTATATTTACCTAAATGATGTTGAAATATGTATCTGACACATTGAAATACCACCTGTAGGCTACTTAATCTGACACATTATTTTGTCATGAGTGTCTTTACCCAAATATCAAAGGCCCTTGTGCAAAAATATGAACTTTATAAACTTAAAGGTCCAGTGTGTAGAATTTGGAGGTATATATTGGCAGAAATGGAATATGATATAATATAATAAGTATGTTTTCTTTACTGTATAATCACCTGAAAATGTGAATCATTGTGTTTTAGTTACCTTACAATGAGCTGTTTATATCTACAAAAGGAGCGGGTCCTCATATATGGAGGTCACCATGTTGTCCTGTTACAGTAGCCCAGAAGGGACAAACTAAACACTGTCTGCAGATATGGCCAGTCACATTGTTGCATCAGCCACCGTAGTCCGAAGCCAAATCATTGCATTCGGAGCGAATTTTCAATTAAGTAGATGCCATTTCCTGTATTCTAGTGCATTTTAACACCATATCAGCACCAGATAATCCAAACTGGTTCTGTGAGATATAGTTCTGGCTCAATATAGATCAAAAAAGGGCCCAACATAAAAGTCATTGCAACAGTAATGTTTTTACCACCCAAGAAGGCAGTTTATCATGTTTTAACCAGCCAAGAGCGCAGTTTATCATGTTTTTACCACCCAAGAGGGCAGTTTATCATGTTTTAACCAGCCAAGAGGGCAGTTTAGTGTGTTTTTTGG